>NC_048304.1:64369820-64627783 GCF_013100865.1 Trachemys scripta elegans | reverse complement strand
TCAATATATGTTCCATTCTATATGCATCCGAAGAAGTGGGCTGTAGTCCACGAAAGCTTATGCTCTAATAAATTTGTTAGTCTCTAAGGTGCCACAAGTACTCCTGTTCTTCTTTTTGCGGATACAGACTAACACGGCTGTTACTCTGAAACCTGTCATTATTGGAGACTGTCTTGATATTCCAAGAGTGGGCAGAGTTATCATGCAGAGGCCTTGAGTTTGAGAACCAGATTGGGACCAGTGAGGGTTAGGAGGGCCATGGAAGGGAGAGCCTCACAAAGAAGAGAAGGATGCAGACACCATCATTGTTATTTACTATTTGGATTGTGGGTTGTGCTGAGGAGCGCCGGTCATGGGCCAACACCCGTCTGCGCTAGGTGCTGTACAAACTCAGCACAAAAAGAAATCTCCCTGTCCTGAAGAGCTTTTCTGCACCTTCATGTACACAAGCTTCAGCAAATGCTCCCACCCCTCAGTCACAGGGACATGGCCCTCTGCAGCAGCTAAGGAGAAGGAGGGGAAACGCGTGTGTGCTGTGCAAGTATGCAGCTTCAAGGAGAAACTGAGGACTTGATGTAAAGGATATTTTAGGACTAGCCTAACCTGAATCAGCACCCTGAAGGTGGAGGAATCACCTTGATGTGGATGAGGCAGGCCGGGGGGGCGAGAGGGAGGGAGGAGAGAGAGATTTCTCCTTAGATCCCTTTCTTGTCAAGATATTAACATATTACCATTTTGAACTTGTGAACAACCCTACGGCCCAGTTCTGTAGCTCTGACGCAGGCCCAATTTGTATCAACACCTGAGAAAGGACTCAGGAATGACTGCAGGACTGGGCCCAAAACATTTGCCACACCCTGAAACAGTATTTTAGTTCAAAACATCTGAGAATGAAATACCTTGCATGCTACAGCAAGGTGTGCAACACAGACAGCAGTAAACAGTCACACATGTATTTAAACAACATTATAGCCATAAAAAAGTAATAGTTAAGATTATTCAGATGACTATACAGAACTAGTGGATTTTATTGAGCGTTCTAATTCAGCTAACTTTAATTAAAGTTGTTACATTATTTAGTACTTAAAAAAATATCTTTGGTCACATCTCATTCCGAAAATATTATTGCCTCCAAAGCTTTGCATCGAGAACATTCCTGAGAATGATACAAAGGATTTTGACATTACAAAAAGTAAATAAGGAAAAAAATAAAGAGAGAAAAATCATTTGGTCAGTTTGCAAGTGTTTTTTATTGTTTGAGGCAGGGTTAAAGCCTTTTATAGATACAGGAACATATATGCAACCAGACTGAATGTGACATTAGGTTACTCTAGACACCTCTGTTTAGCACCCTGCTGCCTGTAATATGCTATGGTCAAAACATGAGTTGATGATTCAGAACAGATATTATGATACAAATGAGCTAGGATGGCAACTTGCTGTTATTTTGGTAACTGAGTTAGAAATCTAATAATTATTTATGTCACAAGAGAAGCAAACCTCCTGATTCTCCAAAACTCCTGCATCTCAGAATCCTTTTAATCAGAATTTGGTTTCCTATCCGTAATAGCCAAATCAGAGACATCAGCAAAGTTGCTACCATAGCCACAACTCACTTCCCAGCAATTTGTACAGCAGCCAACTCACAGACAGATCTGAATTTAAAACATATGGGGCCAGATCCACAGCTGATGGAAACTGTGTAGCTCCATTAAAGTCAATGAAGCTATGCCACAAGCTAAGCAGCTAAGGATCTGGGCCCTGTATATTTTAAATTTCTTTTCAAATGTAAAAGTAAATGTAACACTGGTTAGCAGTTTCATATTGACAGCCATGGTGAGTCAAGTCTTCCGTTCATCAAGAGAGGCAAATAACATTGTCAGTAGCAGTGCCAGCTTCCCTTCATTCCTCTGCCAAGGTGCCTCATCATTTTCTGGAGGGACTATCTCTGGCAGAGAAAGACATCTGTCTCCAGTCCCATTCCATAGACAGCATCTGCTGAAGATTGCCAAAATATGGGCCACTTGTAAGTATTTAGTTTTGTGAGAGTCACCTATCTGCTAGGAAAGTGAACACAGACCAACAACTCATTTCATACAAGCCAATGAATAGCCAACAGATGGTAACAGCTCTCAAACAATACCATCATGGGCTGGTTTTGAAATTGCAGCCTAGAGGTGAAAGGCTCTGCATACTCTTCGTCAATCCCATGACATCAATGTATTAACTCTTGGGAACGTGAAGCACAGTAACAAAGGAAATCAGTCATTGCTCCAAACATGTTCACCCCATTTGCTAAAAAGACTTGTAAAATGCTAAGGATTTTCATTTTGTTACTGAAAAGTTGACAAGAAGCCATGTTTACATAATTTGCATGTATATTAATAGGGGATTAATAATGACCACAATAGGGAGGCGACTAAGACATATTAGCGAGATGTAAATTATGTAGATTCCAACAATAATGTTAGTGATATGAAACAAACAATCGTACCTCATTTTCCTCTAAATATCATCTAAGCTCAGTAGGGTTTTGTTGTGTTTTTTGCTTTCCCCTTTCAAAATGTTTAATTCTAAATCTAATCTCTGCACATGTTAAAAAAATCTTGTCAAATAAACCAAGCATAAATATAACTGTCACTACCATAATCAAGCATATACAGTTAAATAGTGTGCCCTCTGTGTCACATATTCTGCAATGTTAAAAATGCCCCCCCTTCTGAATGTTAAGATGTAAAAAATAGGATGCTTTGGTTCAGTTGTATCTGCAAAATTGCTTAGACCCTTTTTCTTAAATAAAAAAATGCAGATTCAGTGCTGTGCATTTCTAAAGTGTTTTCATATAACATTGCTGACAACATATCTCCCTCCCCTTAAAGGGAGAGCAAAGCAAACTATGAACTTTGACTTGTGATAAACACTGTCTGAAAAGGTATATGTGTGTTAAACTTAAGTACCTAATTCTTGGGGGGTAGGGGGGAGAATAAGGACAGATAAAGGCTTTTTAAATCTTCAGTTATAGCCACTGATTTTATGAGCATATTGATACTGCAAGCCTCTCTCACTCAACAGGCAAACTTTAGATAAAAGCATTGCTCTTGCTAAAACCAACTGAGCATGCTCACTGAAGCCCCAGGTGTGACCTTTGCTCTTCTGTGTGCAGCAATTGGACCAGGCAATCCATCATGGTGTTCATCCTGTCAGGCCTGGTGCTTGGCTGCAGCTGTCTGTCACACTGGTGGATGGGACCTGCTTAAAGGCAATCATGTCAATCTCTATGTGACTACTCAGACTAAGACAGAAAGATGATCTTGACAGGCTTGGCAAAGTCAGCAGAAGGTACTGGAGGACTTTAGTAACATGCAGAAAACGTAGATGCAATTTGTGCTTTCTGTGTGCATGTTTTGTGGATTGTGTAAAGAGGCATGGAACGGTGCTGTTTTATAGCTGGTCATCTCGAATGAATCTGTTGCCTTCCGAATGTTTCCCATAGTAAATGTAGCGACATTTTCCCAGAACACCTACAGTGAAAAGAAAACAAATAAGGAAAAAGTGAGCAATTAGCATTGTATGTAATGATATTACTGAGGTTGGGAAAAAGAAGGTTCAGCTGTGTTTGGGAACTGCTCTCTCTCTTGCTTTTCTAGCTATGCTTGGAAAGCAAAGTATGTTAATTTGAAATTAATTTATTTTAACTAGTGGCATTGGGGTCAGCCCTGAAAAAACACACTTGAGTACTTTGTGAATCACCCCGTTAAGCACATATGCATGCCCTGCTGCTTTTTGTAGGGATGGCATTTTGGATAGAGTTGTATGTTTGTACTGTCTGTTATCGTTCGAAAATATGGATATGGGGACGAATCTTTCTAAACCACATGGTTTTATTGATAATAAAATAATAGCAGCAAGTAACAACAGCTTGGCACTGATCTAGTGATATAAACATGAAAAACTCTGTTCAGACATCCTCACAACAGCTCTTTGATGTAAGTAATTATCGTTATCCCTACTTTGCAGAGACAGAGAAGTGAAGTGACTTGCCCAAGGTCATCCAGACCTCACTGCCCTCCTTTTCTAAATATAAATGGCTCTACGAGCCAGAACAATGGAAAAGGGTGAGCAAGGCATATTTAAAAGTTATACGTTGTCCTTCCCCTAGTGGTGGTAGCTCATATACAGGGGAGTGCTGTGGTAGTACTAGCAATGCCTCCTTTTGCACCCCAAGGCATGTGCAGTCAAATTATTATTGCCTCCTGCACAAGGAAGCCATGTGTAAGGGTCTCTCTGTCTCCTTCTATGTATCTTGGGATTTTCTAAAGTTCTCATCACTATAGTATCTAGCTCATCCACTCAAGGTCCACCAACATTCAGTCGATAGGAAACAAAATATTACGTATAAGGACAAAGACTGGGAGGGATTTACTGTGATTTACTCATTTACTGTGCAGGGTTTTAAATTTGACAGATCCCACATGAACAAATGGGGTCTTATTAGCTGCACCCAGATGCAGCATGAATTAAGTATTCTTTTAATAATCTGTATGTAATGCAGCAATATAATTATAGGCATCAAATAAGCTATGAAAACCCTGGAAGCAGGGGCTGTGCTGGATTAAAGTTAATCCCTATTATTCTCTCCTTTTTTAAAGCATTGGGTGAGTAACACATCACTATGGAAAAAAATTGATAGGCCTATCACCTGTTTTGAAAAACACATTCCTCTTAAGGAAAGCACAGAAGTGGGCGATATGAGCTTTGTTTAGCCCCTTCTTCGCTTCCTTCTCTACCTCTTTCCAAGTCTCCAATAACCTGATTGATCAGTGGAGCAACTTCCATATTCAAGGGAAGAAATTATTCGCCTTCATAAACCAGTGTCTGGTCAAAAGCAAGTTCTCATATCCTGAGGCAACGCTATCCCATGCAAAGCGTGGTTGTTATTAGTTGGTAAAAAGCTTGGTTGGACTTCTAGTGGTAGAGCTCTAAATTCAAAGGATATGAACAGTTTATTAATGACCTTCTTCAGACTCCTTTTTCACTGTCATTGATAAAAGTCCTATTTCAGGTCTGCCGTGTTTTCTTCAGGACTGGAAGCAAGACTGTTTACTGAGATCTTGGTGAGAGAGTGCTGTTTGATGAATGCTGGAGACTGCAGCGAGGTGTCAGCGCTTAGAAAATGAGGCAAGGACATGAGGTATTAATACTGTCAATGATCTCTTGACAGGAAAACAGATACTACATTCACCGTCAGATTTAAATAGACATCAAGTGCATTAATGACAAAAGGGCAGACTTCAAACAAAGGGGGCTAGATGGTGCTGCGCTGAGCGAGTGCAATAACCTGATCTGAAAAGACACTGTCAGAACTACAGACAGACCTAGAATTGTGTGCAGTGACAGAAAACAGAGATGCCGACAGAGATACCGGTGCCATATTATGCCAAGTATATTCTAACACTGTCTCCAGCCCTAACTAAATCTGACATCATTTCCTATCACTTATAGTATTCTCCACTGCTCCTGCAGAATATTTCTCCCAAGACATCATTACAAACTCCACTGTAGTTTTAGAGTTACTGGCAGGCCTGTTCTGTCATGGAGGTTGGGTCTAGAGGCCTAAGGATAACCTCAGTCAATCTAAATTTGGAGTTTGCTGTAGAAGTGCTCTCATTTTCACTGATATCTCAGCTACTTGAGGTGATCTGAACGCTAAAGTGTGAGGAGCTGTCACCTTGAATAAAATCCTTAAAGCAAAGACGCTCAGTTCCTGGGATGTTCAGCAAAGATGTCGGACTGTCTGGCAGCAGGAAATGAAATCCAGCTGCTGCTGCTCGCCTGGGGATAAAGGTGCTTGGGCTAGTGACAGTTAAAGTCAGCTGAAATTTTTGAACTCCTGCAGCCTACAATTGTTTAAATTAAGGAAGTGTTGTCTCCACAGAGATTCCCTACCAAGGCGCACAGCTGTGATTCGATTGCCAGGCGGATTATACACACTGCTCAGAGAGCCTTGATAAAAGCACAGTTGAAAATGTTGCCATGAGTCTTTATTTATCATGAAGGTTATTTGTAAAACAATAGGCTTGCTCATAAATTAAATGGTGACTTTTTCCCCCTCCTCCTCTCCCTCCCCTCCCTTTGCTTGAAGAAAACTGTGAAAATTACAGAGGGTTTATATGCTGCAGTAAGAGCTTTCGATGCTAAAATATGCAATACATGGATTTAGGAAATCTACTGCATCTGACTCAGTAGGAGACAGTTTCCCCCGCACATCTGCAACGTGTTCATTTGTTTGCAGCTTCACAAACTCATGTGTGTGTATGCGCGTTCACGTGTGTGCGGGGGATGACAACACATTTAATGACGTGTGGTGTTTTCAATTAAAATATCTGGCATTGGTCATAATAAGCTAAGTATACTCCCAATGCATCAGCCTAATGCACAGCATTCTGAATGAGCTTTCTGCTCAGGGCTCTTGAAAAATGACAACATGAGGTCTCTTGAGGGATCATCTCCCCACAAATGAGGTTCCAGTTTTTTCTTAAGTAGCTGCTTCCACCATCTCCATAAGCTGTTAAAGCTATAATTATGAAAAAATTACATAGGGAAGAATCATGCTTAAAAATACCTTTTATCTTTTAAATTCCCCCTCCTTCAGAATCGATGTTCTAATTATGACGGGTAAGTAATAACCCTGCAATCACCTGTGTGTGTTGTATCATCAGTCTTTCTTCACCAACACATTGTAGTGTCAGCAACAAGCTTTGCCGTAGCTGGGGGGAAACCCAATTATCCCCATAAATAAATAAATACATACATGAATACTAAAGCAAGTGAAAAAAATGTTCAAGTCATGTTCTCTCCTTTTAAATTGGGCATGTGTTTCAGAGAGTTATTATGCAATCGATTCCTCAATGTTCTTTTCTAGAGTGAAATATGTTTTCACTTCTTGGTATTTTTCTCGGGGACCAGACAGTACAAGGAATTCACAATAGGCTATGGGGCAATGCACTTCTAGGTCACCGGTTCAAATCAGCTCAAGTTAGTTGTGACCTAATGCTAAGACTATCTGGTGGCATCCTGGTGCCATTGCATGAGTTGCTGGCTTAATTTTCCTAATGCTTTTAATAATTCTGATACATGTAAAAGATGCTACCATGTATCAGCATATAGTAAAGTATTTGCATTTAAGAATATTAGTGAAAGAGATAATCTTATTTACATTAGGTGCCAAGGACTGTATTCCATAAGTAAAGCATACGATACTTTATACAACACTATACTATATCTGTGTTCAGGTGGAACCTAAGCAGAAGTCCTGACTACTTTTGGTCTGATCACATGGCAATTAGTACCCAACTTGATGTCCTAACCAAATTCCAGTTTAGCTAATTTTATTTTGACTACAGTATCTAAATCCCACCCCATCAGTCTGTGTTGGATCAGATATTCATCTTCACACTTCTTGCCTCACACTATTGGGTACTGCTGCTGTGGGCTATTAAACAGCCGTCACCTTCCACCAAGAAGATGGTTACATTTTGAATGGTGGTCATAGTATAAATGTATAAACTGCTTTCTGGATGAAACATCAACACCATTATAACTTTCTTCAAAGGCTCTGGGGGATTTTCTCCCATCAATGAATGGGAACTGCCAAGTACCCTAAAATACTAATTGCAACTTTCCTTATAGGAGAGTACAACCCTATTTACAACCAACATTGACAGGAGAACAAACATCTGTCTACAACCAACTCAAGTCTATAGCTTGCATTAATCCCATTAATTTTAAACATACTTAAGACCATCCCCAGTTAGCAAAGAACATAAGCAAGTACTTATGGGTAAAATTTTCAAAAGTGCCTATAACTGAGAAGCCTAAGTCCCATTTTCTTCAAGGTATTTGTGCACCTAAAATGCAGACAGATGCATAGTGGGATTTTCTAAAGTGACTAGGAGTTACCTGAGAAAGTCCCACTAGTCACCTACTTTTGTCTTAGGTGCCTAAATACCTTTAAGAATCTGGTGCTTAAGAGTCAAAGTCTGACTTTCAGTGGAACATAGTGATTTAGGAGCCTAAGTTCTTTTGAAAATGTTCCCCTACATGATTTGCTAAATGTGGCCTTACATTCTATAAAGGGTTCCTATTTGTTTTAGTTAAAAATAAGTGGGTCACACTATTTATTCCTACATTATTTATTCTTAAATAATTGAGAACAAATATTAAAACAACTGAATGCTGCAAAAAAGTGTGGAAAGCCTCAAATGAGCAGCTGCAAACTATCTACTTAGAGGAGCCACAATACACTGCTCCGGACCTAATAAGTGCCGATGGGCTGTTCAATTAGTTTAAAAACATATAAACCCCAAAGAATCAGCCCGAAGTTCAGCCCTTTCCCCGGAGCATAGATCAGTCACCCTCCATGGGACATGACACAGGATATGACAGCTAAATATCAAGACAGCTAGATAAGGGCATAGAAGGCAGACTTGGACCCAAGCATAGAGACTGCTGTTCTACTGGGACAAGTGGTTGCATCACCGGGGAGGATGTCCAACCTAGACTGTTTGGAAGGAAGAAGGGTTGTTTTGGGGTTATGGGTTTTTTGTTTTTGTTTTTTTGAGAAAGGAAGTTGGGGGTGGGGGGAGGGAAATGAGGAGGCAACCTACAAGGAAGAAAGATCTATATAGCTGGGGAATGTCAATAGATTCAGATACACAGTCAAGATTTTGTTCTTATTCTGGACTGAGTCTTCTGTATTTCATCCATCAGCTTTAATTCATACATATTTATTTATTTACATTTGGATTTGCAACAGTTTTTCTCCCTCCAAGAGCAAGTCCCATCACAAAATAAAAAATATCACATTCAACTACTTTATTATTTCCTGGAATAACAGCATCCAAAATAGTGATGCCCACTACTATACAGGGCAAACAGACAAAATATACAGCTTGTCCTTGGACCTCCAAACACCCAAACATCTGAAAGTCTATTCACATTGGTGGAGGGAATAGGGGGGGTGGGAATGATCTCATAGCTCTAATTAAAAGTCCCTAAACTATTTTACAGTATCTGCTACGACTACCCAATCTTCACTATACTGTGCTATGAGGGATGGATATTAGATTATCGTGCACTGCTTACACGAGCAGAGACAGTCATAGAAAAGCAACTCTTGACTGTCTCAAAGTATCAGTACCAAGGATATCCAAAGTTATCTGGTGTCTGACTAACTGACTGTCTTTCTCAGAGGTAGCAGACAGTTTTTTCTTTGTTTCTTTCCACACGATGTCTCATTTGATAAAATAAGAGCAACTTATTGCTCCTTTCCTACATTATTTTCTTCTTAAACTGCTAGAAGATCTACAGTGGAAAAATGTAACATCTAACTGAAGATAAAATGCTACTGCTAGTACTGAAATCTATTTTGATTTACATTTTTAAAGTACAAGCCTGGTAAAGGTGCTGTAAATGCTATGGGAATCTAAGAGTCACTTTAACATGGCAAGTGATTTGAGCGGTTAGAAGAGGAAACTAGGGAGTCAGAAATCAGATTCCTAGGTTCTGATTTTGGATCCGCCAATGACTTGCTGAGTGGTCTTGGGGAAGTCACTCTGACTGCTCCGTGCCTCAGTTTCTCCATCTGTAAATGGGGAACATGCAATCTTGTTGCTAAACAACATTTAGAGAAATGTAAAACCATGAACAACTGTTACCCGGGTAAATGGGAGAGTTGGGCCAGCCTTTGCCCTCAACATGCAACACTTCCAACCTCATTGCATACAGGACTCCGGCTCAGATGATAACTACAGGAAAGTGATTGTAAAGCAGTCTGAATGTGCCACAAGTAAACTTGCTCACTGGTGGCTGCAGTTCCCCAACTGCCAGACTAGAGGCTGAATTCAAGTCACTGGGTCCTAATTTTCAGGTTATACATCAGAGCAGCAGAAGCAGGAGCCAGCAGAGAATGAGGTAAATGCTGAGCTGGCCAGCCCTCCCCCCCCTGGATCTGCTACAAATGATTTCACTCTGGGCCAATATCAGTGGGGAGAAGCATCTGCAGCCATTCCCAAATGACCTGCCAGAAACTGCTCTGGGGCACTAGGCCTCAGTTGTAACCACTACATATGGCCTGAAGCTTCTGTGGCAGGCTATGAAAGGCCCAACTCCTGAAAAACCCAGGCCAAGGTCTATTTAAAATATATCTCAGACACTAAGCTTCCTGATGTCACAATGGACTTGGACTTTTTTGGACTATGAACTTCCCCTTCTTCGCTGTATCAATCTCCTCTCTTCTTCCCTTTTTATTCCTAACAATTTCATCACCCTCCTCTCCTCCCCCACAAATAAATCCCATTGAATGAACAAGTCATGGGCCACTCACCCTAGCCACTATCTTGAATTCCCTTCCCCATCCTTGGGCTGCTTTTGTCCTCTTAGATTGTAAGCACTGCACAGTGGAGCCTCAATGTTGACTGAGGACCACTGTATGCTACCAAAATATACATGATAAATAATAAGAATCAGGCTTAGATTTCAGCAGCTTCTAATGAGTGAAAGGTTTCCAGCTATGCCATTCTCTGCTCTGCCTTTTCCAGCTGATGACATTGCATGTGACTCCAAATACTTCTGAGCAGATACTATATGAGCATTGGCTTACAAAGACTAGCAATACCTTGGCACCAAAAGTAGTTATGAACTAAGATGACATCAGGAAATGCTATCAGACGTGCCCAAGGAACAGATACACAAATATTAACTCTTCTTACATTATAAACTAACAGCCTTTTAATTATCAGAGGGGTACCCATGTTAGTCAGGATCGGTAAAAAGCGACAAAGAGTCCTGTTAGTCTATAAGGTGCCACAGGACTCTTTGTAGCCTTTTAATTGATTTTTTAAGAGAACAGAGCTGCTAAATGGAAGCAGAAATAATCGGCTGTTCCTCCAAAAGTAGTGCACATAAAGGCAGCTTCGTAAGGCTGTGGGTAGTGCTCAGCTGCCCGAGCCCAGAGCGAGCTCCATCTTCACCAAAGAAGCAATCAGATACTATGACGATGGGTACAGTATAGAAAGACAAATCTCCCCATAACAGAGGGGAATGTGACCAATTGCACCACTCTTCAAGACAGTGAAGATCTTTTAGGTGGTGTGCTGCTGACCTGCACTCTCTGCTGCACCCTTTGCCATGTCTAGAAGTTCTAGCATAACCCACCCTTTTAGTCATGGGACTGCAATGGCTACAAATGTGCTTAGCCCCTATGCAAGGGTGCCAAGAAAGTGATGATTCATTCCCCCGAATACACATGCCCTTCAGGTTGATCAGATTATTTCCAGGTACCAAGTCAAACCCATATTTAGTCCACAGCAATAAAATTGGCATTATGCGCCTAACTTTATCAAACAGAGAAGAATCAGAACAAGCAAGTGAAGCCATGAAATTATGGCAACTATTCTTCACAGACAAGTACTGTGTCATGTCAAGTCTCACTGGCCTGGTTGTAGGAAGAAAAGAAAAAAAGAGGAAGGAAAGCAGTCAACAGGGAGAGGATGTTGGAAAAATTTGCAATGAAGGTGATAGGACTACAAAGACGTGAAGTTTGCATCCCAGGCCAGGGGAGACTGCATAAATGTTCAGTGTAAACTAGCAGTCGAGCTGATGTGTGATAAAGTGCAGCCTGCTGTAAATACACTTCAGGGCTCCCAGTGCAGCTGGGGATGAAACTTGTAATTTAAAATAAAAAAAATGAAAGGAAAGGGCAAAAAAAAAATGCACTGCAAGCTTTTTCTCACATAATCTGTTACTGGAAAATTGAGAAGCTTGTCCAAGTCCGTGGGAATAAGCTGATGAGCTGATACTTAATAATAAACCATATTGTGTCATGGTGCAGAGTCATCTAGATCCATTCAGGCCACAAACTATATTACTTTATACAGCCCTGGCTGACATACATTTAAAGCCCTCTACACATTAAGGAGCCATTAGGCTGACAGATTAAAAGTTATCTTGAAGCTAATGTTTCCATTATGTGTGTCCTGGCAGTGGAACAATCAACACACTGTTCCTCAGATGTCATACTTTGTTTAAAACAGAAAAGAAAAGGAGGGTAGCTCTCCCTCCTTGAATGACATTGACATGATCAGCTTTGATCTGGGCATGTGCTGTCTACAGATCATCTACTGCTGGCTAAAACAAAAGCATTAAGGGCAAATCACTTTAAATCATTAACCAGTTCTGTACTGTCCAGGATAGTTCAGTAATATTATAAGGGCCCACATTTCTGCATTGGGACTTCTTAGCAATCCTTCCACACTTCTGATGATGATTGCAATATGCTGGCTTTTTTTCCTATTAAAAACAAAGCAAGCAAACAAAAAGCCCCCCACCCTTCCACCACCCAGATGTGTGTCTTCACCATTGTTGCAGTTTCAAATGACTCTGTGGATGGGATGAGCCTAGAGGTCAGTATGAAATTTTTTTGTTGAATATTTTGGATTTTTAAAAAAGGGTGGAGTAAATTATAAAAAATAATCAAGAACATACTTGTATTTTTATTTACTGGCGTTACTGAGCACCAGAAACACTGGCTATACAGATATCAACTTTTCCAGAGGTTAACTTACATATGAACTGAGGCTCAAATTTATATAGATGGGATACCTTCAAAGGGAAACAACTATGGATTTACAATATCTATTTGTACTTTCCATGTCTCATTTTCTCATATGTATTATAATAGAGTGAATAAAAGATGGAACTGTTTCCAAAGAGCATGCAAGGATCAGATGCAAATCGGGTAAAATTTGTTAAATGCCCTTCACTCTCCATTTCTAGATTGAAGTCACAAAAACTAAAGTTATTTATTAATAGCCAAGTGCTCCAAGCTGGACTACTTCTGCTTTTTTTAGCTACTAACACAACAGCTGCTCTCCTTCCTCTGTCTCCCCCTCCCACACAAAAACATGCACACAACTAAAAACCAAACAAACCTCATGCTGATTTCTCTTTAGTCAATTTAAAGTTGAGGTCATCACCACTAGAGGGCAGCATCCATTTGTCTATTAAACTGGCTAAAACAGCAAACTAAATATTCCCCTATGACAATTAAACAATACTGTTGGTTAGTTTTGCAGCCAATTTTATGTTCTATAATTATCAAAGCTTATATTTATACAATCTGTGCTTTCAAACTTTTACCTGGAAGCCTGATTTCTGGTGGACTAACTTCAGTGATCATCAATTTGGGTATATGGGTGGCTACAAAAAGAGGTCACTAGGGTATTTAGTGGTTTGAACTAAAGGCTCAATATGTTTCATAGAGGGAATAAATATACATATATGAATTAAATTGATTGTTCTGAATTATGTTTCTTTTATTTTAACTAATGCAACAACACGATCACTGCATAGATGCAAGTGATACTTCTAATGTATTCAGAATGGTGGGCAAGGAGGTTTTAAAATCTGATCCTTACTGCGTATTTAAAAGTTCAGCTTCTCTGTCATCTCCTCCCATATTATTTTAGAAGACTCTCAGTTGATTTGACTAACATATGCAAAAGTGACATTTCTGTAGGTTGCTCTCCACTTTGGGTTACACTCTACTAATAATATACCTCCATTAATCAGCCACAGAATGAAACCATAAAGAATGCTAGAGCCATTAAGGAAACAGAGGATGAATATAGTTATATTGTACTTCACAAAGTTTAGGAATGTGCAGATTGAATTAGCAGTAAAGAGGAAAAAAGGAAAGTAAGCTCTTTCAGTAACGGTGATAGGATTAAATAAATGTACCATGATTTATGTGGTAGAAAGTCAACTTTTGGAATAATTGTTCGGAAAGTCTGCAAGCATTCCAGCAAAATTACAAATTCTTATATGAGCAGCAGGGACCTTCCGGAGAGTTTAGAAGTGAATTTGGCTCATCTCATGAGTAAAATTTGCTTTTTGGATCTCAGATGTATTCTGTTGGAGGAGTTCACATTTTAAAAAAAAAAAAAAGCCATCCACAATTCAGTCTGGCTCAACTGGTTTGAAATTTCTCAAGAGAGTCATTTGAAATAAAGACCAAGTTTCTTTCCCGGCTTTAAAAATAAAAAAGCAAGTCTCTCAAAATTAAAGAGCACAGTTAAACAGTGCTGCTGTCATATTATGATACTGTGACAATCAATTAGGGGAATGTTCTTTGTATACTGTTACTCATTCCCTTCCATAAGCCGTTCATCAGAAACAAAGGAGACTTTTAACTTATTGCTAATGATAGCATTAATAGGATTCTTCTTAATATAAAGTAACCTTCCTTAAGGGACTGGTGCTACTAAATGCTGGGTTCCCTTAACTCCCAGTGGGAACTGCAAGTGATTTACACCCTCCAGCATGCATCCAGATCTCACAGGATCGGGCGTTAAAGGTGCTCCCCACTCTTCCAACCCAGTTGACATATGGTTCAGCTGAAATCAGAAATACATCCGAGCCATAAAGTTCAGCTCTGGAGCGGAACTTCCTGAAAGTTCCGCAGGCATTCAGTTCACTGGTTTGAGTTGGGGCCTGTCTCTAGCTGAAACAAACCCTGCATTATATAGAATACCCACAATGATTTGCTACTGCAAAGAGTTCATAGCCTAATTCTCAAACACTGACTGACTCCAGTAGAGAGTGCCAAAACATTGTCACTGTTTTCTATCTTAAACTCTCTCCTGCTCCCTCAGCCTCCTTTTAAAAACATCCTAATGAGGGAGAGGCTGAAGATTAAATCACAATGGACAGCAGAATGTAGTTTACAAGAGCACTCTTTAGCCTCTATGGAAGCTTGTGCTGAAGACTAAAGATAGGAAGCGAAAGAAACAACTCAAGAGAGGCACAGTAAAACCCCTCCAGTAGTGTCAGACTCATTAAAATTTAGTCAAAGCACCAAAGACTTTCTAACAAATATTACGCTTAGTAAACATATTCCACTGGAGCACAGATATTGGTGAGAGCTTTTGGAGTGTGTCAGTTAATCAGTATTCACCCGCTTTGACAGCTTGAAATATTACTCACTTATTTGGCTGGTTCAAATTTGTCAGACTTGACTATGTCATAAGTTAACATGTTCCCATATTAAAAAGGAGCCAACTGGCAAATGTGCACATTGGATATAATAAAACACATCTGGCCAAACAATCAAACAACGCTGATCACAGTATCACTCGCAAACACAAATTAACAGCGACTGTCTAGGACATTACCAAGTCAAACAGGAAGCAATAACCTGCTACCCGCTACTTCACCAAATATCCATTAAATGGTTAATTGAAAGTCAGAGCCTCCAAAGCACTCTGTTTCCAAGGTACTCTCCTGGATGGTTAAAGGTGTATAAATGTTTTACATGTCCTGGGTCATTTGCTTATAAAGAGGAAGTGCTGAAGGGGGAAGCTGTGCCTCAACCCACTGAATGTCACTAGAAGACCATCAGGGCAATGAAGATTACATATCACAGCCCTTTGTCTAAAAATGGGTGTCACTGTGCCTAAGTACAAGTGGAAAGTACAAAAGAGGTAGAGGGTAGCCAAGGATTAGTTAAAACCCCAGATCCTGCCATATCAGTTCACAGTTGTACATAGCAGCAAGGACAAAATTGGTCAGATGCATCCTCATTGCTCAGTTAAACATCCAAGAGTGTAGTACACAATTCTGCTGCTATTAAATCACAGTAACCTTGGAACAGTCTCTCTCTTGCAGGTGCAAGCACTAGCAGCGGTATCATCGAGGCACATTGACCTCCAAAGCACCCTCCCTGCTCCCCGTCAGGAGCAATGCACAGCTGCTGTAACTGACACCACAAGGATCTCTACAGAGATCCTTGGGTGCAGAAAGTTTAAGAAATTAAATTTGTGCACTGAACCTCTGGACTCGTCCTTTCGGAGAAGCTACCAGGAAATAGTTGAACACTATTCAAAGTATTTCAGTCTCCAGGACAAAAATGGTTAAACTAGCTTGACAACCTTTGTGGCATTTCTGCTGAGAATATGTTCTGGCCTTTCTAATGAAACACCAAATGTGACTTTTTGTTTGTTGTGGCTGCATGGAAGCCAAATATTGTAGGGGGGAGACGAAGGAGGTAGGGGAAGCAGATAGTTAAAAGGGTAAAGTGTGTATTGTAATCCCCAAATTGCACCTGGACTGAATGTTTTCAGACCATTTTCTTGACTGAACCAAGACAGTTTTGTATTTTTCTTTCTTCTAGGAGAGGGTTAAGAATAATCTGAAGCCTGGAAAATGGTTGCTGTTGATACTAGTGAGGCCTTCTCTTTAACTAGATCCTCCAGGAAAAAACAAATTAATCAACAGCCAGCTGAAGTGGGTTTAATGATTGCATTCTGCATACAATCAGCTTTTCCCTTTTCAAGGGCCATCAATATGTCAAGGGAAGACATATCTGAAGGATATAGCTCTTAACATCAAGGTTATCTATTCTCCACATGGCTCCCACTCCTTACTGGGCTGATACTTTACACTGCCTGTGTCTAACATTTTCATCAACTCTGCAATCAATCAAGGTAATAATGTTGTGCAAAAAATCAATTAACAACGCAATTAAACTTTCCTTATTATCTCAAAGGGCTGAAATAATACCTAAAGGGAAGATAGACTCACTGAATGCAGACATCCATAACCCAATGTGAAAGTGAATTATGAGGTTAGACAGATGCAGGCATGTACTGGCGCTGTTATTTTCAAAGGGATATAGCTCATCCAGGCAGTGTATCAGTCACCACCAATCCCATATCCTAAATTCCAAATTACTTTAAGAAATATATGATGTGCAATATCCATTTCATATTCTCTTTTAAAGATAAACCCCCCGAAATCTGAACAGGAGTATTATTCAAAGACAAAATGATTTTTCAGTGAGAACATAAAATATAAAAGCTATAATAACATTTACATCTGTATACCACCCATGTCTGTAAATGCAGGTCATCAATTATACATAATCTGGAACATATAAGGAATAGAAGAAGTGGCACAACATTTAAAACCCAAAGGCTTAAATTTGCAAACACCTACATCCGAGGCACCACCAAGGACAGTGAAGGAATAGCCAGTTTACACATATGTGGTAGCATCAGTAACAACTTAAGTACTACTCATTTAAAATAAGACAGAGTGCCTGTATTATTTAGCAATTACGCTCAATTCTCACTGAAACTCCATTCCCGGGAGCTGAGAATTTTAAAGTGCATCAAAAGAAGACAATTAACCCCTTGCTGTTGGGAGGATTTGGGATTTATCACTAAGCAGTTAAGAATCAGGGGAGACTCAAACACACCAACACAATGGAGTTACTGTAATATAGTTAGAAACCCAGGTCTTGTACCAGAGATGTATGGATGAGCATTTGAGAGAGAAAGAAGAAAAGAAGACGGAGGGGAAAGAATATATTATCTATCGTATGAAAGACCTCCCAACTTCCAGGGGGACACAAAAATATTATACAAAGAAAACGACCACAACAGAACTAACTGGAATTTTCTGACACCTATCATTTTCCAGCACACAACCTGAGCTTTTACATACACACACACACACACACACACACACACCCGCCAGCCTCTGTTTTGATTTCACACAGGCAAAAAGAAAATGAAAATAGAAAAAATATTTAAGGAAGGGGATATCTAGATCAGAATGACAAGCTAAGCTAACATCCTGCAAGAAGCTCAGCACCAAACTCTGAGAAACAAAAGCTTTCTCTTCAACACTGCACTTTGGCTTCCTTTATTGAGGATCTCTCTGCGTCTGATAGCAGAGGTGTTCCACAAAGCACTTCTCCCAGCAGGGTTTGCTTAAGCACATAACAGCTGCATTTCAGAAATGGTCTATTTTTACAATTAGCTCATGTAGTGAAAGTCGCTTGTTTGGACCAAGAACATCTTTTTCGTTAGTAATTCTCCCTGTTTTTGTCCTGTGCTACCCCCCTATAGTGTGGAGTCAGTCACGAGTGAGTTACAGATGCAGGATTAAGTGAATTCAAAACTGCAATTTCCACAATTTTCAAAACATTACACACTTTTCCTGCATGGGTTTTGAGCATTAATGTGATGCCAGGATTAGTGAATTCAGCCATTACTATCTTAACCTTAAGGAACATAATTAATATGTTTCCATTTTCAATGACTTCTTTGTGTGTCTATCAACTGGAACCATTCCTGCTGTGTATTTGATTCCAATGACGATGGGGTGTGCTGGATTTTAAATGAGGTGCTAGCTCTTCTGCTCCTTATATGCTCTAGTTTATGTGTTATTCATGACTTGCATTTGGAGACATGGATGATACACAGATGGAAATGTTATTAAAGCTTTTGTATTTTAGTTGCTTTGTGAATGGCGTCTTTGTTTTTAGGTAATTCTTTTAACCATCACAAATAACTAGCAATACATGACAATGTCTTTAGACTTTTTTTTTCTGTTAAGCTTTTTGATTAAGAGATTTTTCGTTCTCTAATGCTCTCTTTTCCTGAAACTAAAATGCAGGATAAGTTGGCAGACAGGAAAGCTACATCTGCAGGGTAATGTACAAGAAACCCTTCTCTTTGTCATATGCTCATTATACAGATTCAGAACCAAAAGTTACTTGATTTTTTATCAGCTGTCAGGGATGTAGGTCCCAGTTCCCGAAGCCTGTGACTGACAATTTTCAACCTGC
This sequence comes from Trachemys scripta elegans, assembly GCF_013100865.1. Lineage (NCBI taxonomy): Eukaryota > Metazoa > Chordata > Testudines > Emydidae > Trachemys > Trachemys scripta. The sequence goes on along the minus strand of NC_048304.1, from coordinate 64,609,092 downwards.
TTTCACTTCTTACTATCCTATTCATACTTCTCAGAAATTCAACATTAACATGGCAGAGGGAAAGTTACCTTGCCAGTTTGCTATCTCTATTTTAAGTTGTAGTCAAACAATTTTAGATTAACAAGTCAATATTTCCACTTAATTCTTTTCATTATTTAGATAGCTAAATAATATTATAGCCAGATTTGACTTACCATGTAGACATATATTCAAGGCTCTGGTAATATGGTGCTATAAAAAACTTAAGACGGGGATATAGATGCATATATGCACACTACACATCAACCGTGCAAAACATTACTCAGCCATTGCCTGGGGTAATTTTTTTTGATGGATTGATAAAACATTTTTTTCTATCATTATTGGTCATTAAGCGAAAGGGTAAGTAGGTAGATGTGTGTGTCTGGGCTGGTAAATCTTCATGACAATTGTGTAAGACTATTGTACATAAGTGCATATATACACACATACACACACATAACTTCAGACTGATAGAAATGCCAAGCCAAACAATTTATGTTTAATCACTAATAATTTTGTAATGTGAAAACATTTTTTTCACACTCATTTGGTTACTCTTCCTCAGTGAAGTTTTGCCACATGTCAAATGTGAAGCTTTTGAGTTTCCCCTCCTCCCCCAAAGGCTTAGATTTCTTTCTAACAAAGACAAGGTGCTTTTTCTTTTACCCATTGAGATAACACAAATCCTACTAAGCCTATACTATATACATCATAATTCTCTCTATATAATTTAATTATATATGGAAAAGGAATATTGATATAAAAATTCAGACTTATTTTTGTTTAAAAAAACTAACTTGAAATCATTCTTGCCAAATGGCAAGAAGACCAGACCAACAAAATAATAGTTATATCTTTTGAAATGAGTTGCATACTGTATGCTGATAGCCTGAACTCTCCAGCATTACATTTACCCCATGACATAATATTTTGTTGTTAATGGATATTGAAAATGCAGTGTTCTATCTGATATATATGGAGATCCAAACCCACATTACCCTCTCCCCACATCCAGTTTTCTACCAGAAGCCACCTGTTTCTGAGGTAACTTCAATACAGATTTGCTTTGTCAGTTGTTTCACTCCACATTCTACTATCGTGCACCAGCAGAAGGATGCTTTTTGGGCATATGAAGCAATGACAGAAGAGTTACAGAAAATATAAACCATAATTCAACTTAGTTCAGTTGGACACCACAGCTCCATTTTGACATCTTCAGTATGACATCCTCATTCTGAAGCTGATAAGCTACTCACATACATTTCAACCCGTATCACCATGGAGGCTATAAAGTCAACTCAAAACCATGAATTAGGATGGTTCTGTTATATAAAAGTAAAGCCAAGCTATGTTAATAGCATACTGATCCACATCCTGGCATATGGCACTGCTGTTTTGTGCTGCATTGCTGGTAAATTATACCCAGAGAGTCAGCCATGGGAGGATCACCCCAGCAAACAGTGGCCCATTCCCTACCATTAGTTGTTGGATGTGTAACTAGGGGAGAGGGTAAAGTGGGCACCTCCCTATATCATACTTATCCAAGTTGGCCCCTTGAGGCTGCTCTTAATTTATGCTGTGCGAATAGACTGGCCCACAACCAACCCATGAACAGAGGAACTTGAAGACTATCTTAGTACAGACCTCTTCTGTGATCCTTGGCCATAGTAGACAATCTGACCATCATCCTAAAGTAATTACTCCTTTTACTTTCCACCCGTAAAATATACGTGAGTAAGGGCTTGCATGATCAGGCCCCAGTAATTTTTAAAAATGGTTTGTCATGTGGATAGTGTGGTTTGTCATGTGGATTTTATAAATATGAGGTATGGAAATATGACCCTGCAACATGACTTTGCCAGAGATGGCTTTATTCACAGGCTCTCTAGATGACCACCTAATGGCACCCTATCTAAAGTGGACATATGGGGCCTCACATCTATGGTGATATTGGGAGATACATTGCTTATTATAAAATAGTTGTCATAAACAAAATGTAAATATTAAGGGATATCCTTTGTGGGAGTGGAGTAAGATCCTTGCTCCAATCAAATCCTTTAACCCTTTGTACAAGCTATGGCTCCATCCCCTCTGAAGAATCAGTTATAGACAATGAGGAAGATTCTGGGAAGTATTATGTGGTTAGAAGAGTGGAAGCAAACTCTTCTGTCACATACAAGTAGACCTGCATTTAGCAGCTCATTGCATAATCTCATGCTGCTATCACATAGCTTCCCTTGGGGAAAAAATTTAAGATGCATGAACATGTTTAACAGAATGGAATATTTTGTAGAGATGGAGAAGCCACAAAAGCGCAATTATTCAACCAATCTCCAAAGAAACTAACAACCCCCCATGGACCCACAAATACATGGTCAGCACTATCTAGAAGTTCCACATGTTGACTATAGAGCATCAGGGATAAGTTTGGGTAAGAAAAATGACCCCCTAATGGGCCACTCTCGAACACTAGATCACAGAAGAGATGCTAAAAACATTTTCAGTTTTCTCTAATTATTTTTAGCATTAGGTGGTAGGGGGTTGCACAGTGATTTTGCAAGACCTACTTATGTATCATGGGGGACAAAAACATTTTTCCTTAAATAAATAAATAAAGTTAAGGTATATTTGCAACCAGTACGGGTTTTTCACACAGCCTGGTATCTTTATAGGGCTAGTGGATCTGGCAGCCTTGAAATTTCCCTCCTTCCCACTCTTTATACCAATGATGGGCGAGTCCGAGACTTACACGACTCTAAAATTCATTTACTTCAACTGTAATTGATATCTAAACATTTGCAAAGCTTATGTAATGGTATTACTCTGCTCAAAAGGAAAGATATAGGAAATGCTGGTTCTAAAAGTTATTGTCCTGTTTCTCTTTGTCTCAGAAAGAAAAAGGGGGGAAAACCCCTCACCAATCATATATCTTCCAAAACTGTAACTCAGGAAAATAATTTTCAAATAAAATGCTTCCAGGAAAAGAATATTTGGCAGCGTTTGCTGCTTATTTTCCCTAATAACCATTAAAAGTCTCCCTTAGTAAACCTTTTAACTGCAACATTAGAAATGGAAGAGTTTACATTTTATTTAATGAATAGTTGCAGAGCATTAAAGCAGCATCTCGTTGGTGAAACAGCTCCTTATCCTCACTTTGTCTCAATTGGTTTTTTTTTACATTTCATTTTCTATGACATGTCAGCCGTCTCTCACCAACCTCAAAGGAAAGTTGAATGCGGAGCTTACAAAGTTAAGCTGACATTTGCTCTCTTCCAATAAAAAATATTTAGTCCATTAAACATAAATACCTGTCATTATGATACATGGACTGGGTACAAGCCTCCCGTTTCCCTCTGATGTTTATTACATCCAAACAACTGCAGTGCCTGCATGTTTTCAACTTTAGTGTATTGATTAAACTTTTAAATGGCTGCCATATAACCCAGGGACATCAGGAAGATTAATTTGCGTCAATGTTCATCTGTAATTCATTAGCCATTTATTCTTTACAACCACATGGGCTATCAAGAAAATGCAGGCCATTTTTCACTCTGCACAGGCTTGGGAACAGATCCTGAAATTTGTGCTGCATACAAATAAGCTCCCCAGGCCTGGCCACTTAAACTGCTCGGCTTTTCAAAAGTTAAAGTTAGGAATAAGAGGAGGAAAAAAAGGAACATAAAAAAGCAGAAATGGACAAAATATACGTCCTCAGGGTATTTGAGATTTAACTGAGTTTGTCCACTGTCTTTTCATCCATGGATTATGGTTTCTTATTTCAGGCAGATTAAAATAACTGAAACTTGTTTCTGAGCATAGGCCATAAATAAAATGAGTGTCCTCCCGCCCCAACATCTCCTTAGATGCAGTTAACTCAGAGAAAGCTAGAGAGAGTGACGGTGAAGTATAAAAAGCTCATGCCTCAAGGAGGTTGAAACTGAAAATCCAAAGAAAGGCTATGGTTTTAACCGACTCTCATATTTATTGTGGATTCCAGTCCTGCCTTTATTTGGGAAAATGCCCAGCTAAATATCGGTACGTTTCCTTAGGGTAGAGGTAAGCCATCTGGCTCCCTTATTTGCCCTACTGACCCTTTGGCACAGTATGAAGTGCATATTAAATAAGGAAAAGGAAAGAGTGCTGCTATAAAACAAACAAGAAATGCACATGAATTTTACATTTACGGAAAGATCGATGAAATACATCCTGGTTTTCTTCCCCCTTTCTAAATACCTATAAATAAATGGCATCGCTGTACTAGCAAAGCCCATAATTCTAGGGCATCAGACTCATTGTCCCTAATGATTCTGATCTAGACTCCAAAACTGAAGATGTCATATAAGATGATGATACAGGCAGGTTCTCTGGTGCAGGGCAGGAGCAGGAGCACATCAGTGCACTGCAACAAAAGCTAGAATTCACCATGTCAGCCGACATGTCATTTGGGGTACGCTGATTTCTACGTGCAAGGAAGCTTTGTTAGAGCCACCATTCTTCTGCTTTTGATGCAGAAAGGTGCCTAAAAACAGGGAGTGTATCTTTATATTTGTGAGTGGAGAGGGATGAAATTATTTGCTTGTAATATCACTGATCAGGCTGCTTATTCTTGAATATAAAATTGAATAAAGAGAACCTCTAAATGGGACTGAATCTGCTGTAATCCTAAATCCTAGCATGAGTGCACAAAAAACAGTACCGTCAGCAATACAGCAGCATCTCTTCAGAAACTTTGTGTGCTAGGAAGGGATTATCAAAAATACAGCCTTGGAGCTCTGAGATACCCAGGGCCACATAAAGCTTGTAGACTTTCTGCAAAGGTTTAGGAAAGGCAAATGTTACTTTGGATTAGAATGACAGCACATCTTGCGAATGGATCATACTATTTGATGTCGCATCTTATAATCAGAAAATACAAATGGATGTTAAACAGAGCAAACCACACAGAATGATGTAACATTTGTACCGTAACAGGGTTGCAAAGTGAAATCAGAACACTCAAGGTTCACTTTACAGAATTTTTACCATCTTCTCTCCCTCCCGCCCCCCATTTCTAATAAAACCTCCATGGAATCCTGACACTGCAATCTGTTTCCTTAACAAATTCTTTGTTCCCGTTATAGACACTTCATATCAGATCTGAGCTCCACTCTACTGAGCCACAGGTTCAAGGTGTTAATGAACCTGGCCCAAGGTAGTTTGCACAACTATGACACCTGTGAATAGCCTCCCACTCAGCCAAGCTTCCCTTGTTGTTCCCAACAGCCTTCACTTCCCTCACTCCAGGGAGTCTCCCTTGTCCTCAAGCAACCCCAGGACCTCATATGTACCTGACATGTCTTTGGGAAGAAGGCAGTGACTTGTACCCTCCTTCCACTTCTTTCTGGAGCCTGGAGGGCGGGTGGGGCCTTTGTCTTTCCTTCGACTTCAGATATCTATAGTTGGCTGCGTCCTAAGTGGCTGTCAGTTATGGGCAGCAGCATCTCCCAATGTTTGGAGTCTCATCTCCCCTGACTCCTGCCACCAGTAGTAGAAATCACACTCCAGAGGTCATGGCCAATTGTTTCTATTGAGCTGGGACAGAGAGAAGCTTACAATCCTTCGCATAATGCCCTGCCAGTTACATACCAGGGGTCATCGTGAATCCTTTTTAGAGTGTAAATACAAGCAAGGTCTCCTTAGCTACTTCACTAAGGCCTAAGGAGTTCTCTCAGCCCCCGCTGGTGGAGGGAGTGGTTTTCACACTCTTACTGGGCTTCTAAGGTGGAGAAATGGGCTGTGTATCCTGTAATCCCAGAAGACACTGTAAAGAATTGTGGTGGCAGGGTCAGACCTGGAGGTCCCTGGGAAAGCGGCACAAAGGGGCCCTAAAGGGAAGGATTGGAGAAGGTGGTATGGAAAATTGAATGGTGGAGGCTCTTCTGTAAGAAGGGACAACTAGGTTGGATGAAACAAGCCTGGGTGAATTCCTACTCTTCCCCCAGAAGTGTAAAAATAAACCATATGTAGATGCTCTAGGATCCTGCCCATTCCATCACAGATTCCCACAGAAGTCTTATTTTCAGGGATTTATAAATTGGCTACGAAAAACCGATCCATGATGATACTTAGTTGTTAAAACCAAAAAAGCCTAAATACCCATTTGCCTCAGAGCTACGAAGTGTACATATCTGAGTGATTTCCTTTGGTGTCATCTGGACTCATGCCACTAAATCTGCTTTGAAAATACATTCCTATAGAGCAAGAGTCTCTCTATTCATTTTCCTATAGGCAGAACCATTATGGATTGAGAACATATGCAGCATCAGTGGGTGGCCACATAAAACCCCCTTGATTCGGGTGTGCAGTTGCCATTGACACCAGTGGGTCTCTCGCTGTTAGCCACAAAATAAATAAATAGCCCTATTTGTTCCATTAATGTGCTATCAAAACATCTATCTCTTCTAAATGGCTGCTAGGAACGGGTACAGCTCTCTCCCTGCCTCCCTCTCTCCGAGCTAAGGGACAGTAGAACTCTATATGGTGGTGTTCTTTGCACTGTAGCTAATAATTTCTTTATTTTCCCCTTCTTCAGGGGTCTAATGGCTAGCATGCTGCTGAGTCTGATTGCATAGTGCTCCCTGCTCTACATGATTGTGATACTGACACTTCATCCAGGTATGATAAGTCATGTGCCAATTACAGTAACTTCCCTACTTAGGCACAGCAGGGAGCGGTGCTCTGAATGCGCACAGATAGAGTATGAGGTGAGACAGTCAGTACGACAGTTGGCCAGCCTGAGTACTGCATGTGAATAGCAGTGTGCAATCTTGAGGCAGAACCTCAACTGGTGTAACCTGGCATAGCTCCAATGAAGTCAACAGAGCTAAGGATTTGCCCTTGTATGTATGCATCTGTGTTTGGCATTCTCAGGCATAGCTAGGCACAGTCCGTAGGGGCTTTGCTAAGGAATAATTCCTAGCAATTTACAAGCAAAATCACCTAAGAACAAATTACCAGAGATGTATGAAAATATTCAAAGTGCAACCTGAATGTGCTTTTGTGTTTTATTATATGCATGAAATTTAAACCAAGTTCACTGAAAGGTTCCCTATGTTTCATTAAACTTACAAGCAAACCTGAGCTGATTTATGGCTTTCCATTGAATAAAAATATTCTGATTTTGCATAAAAAAAATCAGAGGAAATCCAGTGATTTTAGACAAGTTCTACTTGGAAATTTGGGCTTTGTTTCAAACTGAAACTCCAAGTGAATCCTGGGAGCTGAGGCATTTTTGAAGTCCCGGGGGTGAAAACAAGAGTCCATTTACACAAATTCTGATGAGCTCTATGGAGCTCGCCATGGAATTCAAGTAATTCTGCTTTGATTTTTGCACAGTTGTATGCCCAAAAGATGGCCATTCAGCATCAACATTAAATTTCTTGGCTTTTGTCAGTTTAAGTCAGACTTTTAAAATTATTTAAACATTTTTTTTATTTGTACTGAATTATTTATCTACTGTGACAGCACACCAACTATGAAACTTCAGCACTGATAATGCTCTCCTAAGAAGTGGCTTGGAAATATTGCATAATTTACCTTATTTTTAAAAAAAGTAATCTCACTAAAATATAACTTAAATTAAGAAAAACAAGGGAAATTTGCAATACAATTGTGACTGTTCTACTGACTTTCTATCATGTCTGGAAGACCCTCAGACATACTGAGGACCAAGTGTCCTAAAATAGAGCCATTATCATAGAATCATAAAACTGGAAGGGACCTCGAGAGGTCATCTAGTCTAGTCCCCTGCTTTCCATTATAAGCCCATTATACTTTCAATGGAAGAGTTTCAACACTGTTTCCACTGATAGCAGAGCCTAGGCTATGGGACTCAATACAAAGCATCAGTTGAATTGTTTCATGCAGTGTGATATCCCTAATTATCCCATGTGTTCGCACTGACTGACAGCACAATGTAGGGAAGAGGTAGCAACAGCTTTGGATCCCATTGTGCCCTCACAACCTCTGTCTCTCTTCTAGGTTAACAATTTTTGTTAAGATTTTTTAAATTTCTGAACTACTTAAATGCCATGTAAACTATGATACTATACAGCCAGGATGGTTAGATTATTACTTTGCCACCTGGGATACATGGAATACCTTGAACCAACGGTTTGAGTCCCAGAAAAATGCTTTGCTGTTAATCACAATATAAATATTTGGCATAAATGCTTAGGCTCAGCCCTGCCTTTCCTGTATGGATATTAAAGATCTCTTATCACTTTTCATAAGAACAAGGATTTGTCCTGGCAAAAGCTTCCCTTCTTCCTTGTTATTGCGCAGTGCCATGTTCAAGAGTTTTCTGACATTCTTCACTCCAGATGTGGTACTGTACCTACAGGGCCCCATCGACCCTTTGCAGTGGAATGATGCTCCAGACACTAAGGGCTCAATTCTCGGCTACACAAAGTATCCATTAGTTGCATCTGTGGTGGAATGGGGAGGAAAGCCAATGGGGAGGGAAGCAGTCTCAGAGCTACTCTAAGCTACATCTGGCTGGCTACAGAAGCAAGAGATTATTTGCCACTGTGCCCTGGTGATCATACTTCCTTCCTGGGAATGTTCCAGCACACTCCCTATGCTAGGGACTGGGGAAACAGGAACCAGCCCTATGCCACCCAGGGAATCCCTCATGCCTGAGGATTCCCAGATGGGGAGATTAGGTAGTTGTTAGCCCTGTTTGCACAATGGGTGTTGCTCAAAGAGGCAGGAGCAGAGCTCAATACTTAGCCTTATGTTTTCATTTTAAACTAATGACATCTTATGGCTGTGCAAAAAACCTTACGAACTCAAACCATGTGTAAACTGATGCAGTAATGTCTTGCTGAGTCTGCAGACATCCCAAAATAATGACGCAGACATGTAAACCACATCCATTCATCTCAACTCTGAAAGCTCAAGATTGCACTTAAATGCCAATATTGGTAGCTGTTTCACTACTGAGCATTTTAAACAAAGCAGCCAGATAACCTCTCTCTCCACATTTCCCCAGTGCCAAATGCCCCAGCCACCAATGCTTCCAGCTTCTTTCTATCTAATGATCTATTTTGGCTCCCATTATCATACTACCTGAGCACTTGGCAATCATTAAATGTATCAACACTCAGAACCCCTCTGTGAGGCAGAGAAATGCTCTTATCCCCATTTTACAGATAGGGAACTGAGACATAGAGAGACTAAGGGACTTGCCCAAAGTCACACAGAAAACCTGTGGTGAAGAAGGGACTTGAACCTAGATCTCAGGGATCTGAGCTCCAGGCTCCTGTCTTAATCACTAGATCATCCTGCCCCACTTTGTACAAAAATCTGTGGCTTATTAAAAGTATAGGGACAGTAAGATTGTATTGTTCATTGACACCGTTAATTCCTTAAACAAGTTGGGTTTTTTCTTTGTTTTATTTTGTTCGTTTTAAATGAGGCTGCCACAAAATTTCTGGGGCCCTTGCCACAGAATTTAAGACCAGCTCACCACAGAGCCTTATCCTTGTTCCTCTATCTAGTCTGTGAAGTGCTGTGTGATGAAAGGCACTATACACATGTAAAGTATTATTACTACATTTGCAAAATGAAATTTCTAAGTGGAAAAAAGTGCAAACCGCGCCAACAACAATAAAGCCATCAAATTGCAATAGGATGCAATAACGGGCTTTCTCCTTTGCTTTGTAGACATGGATTAAATTGTTTCAGCACTAGCCACCCAATCCAACTTAACTAACAAAGGGGGGAAAAGAAATGAGAAACATTTGCTTAAAAAGCTCATAACTGTCAATGTGTTCAGAACACCAGCATGTCCTGCTACACCTAATACCTTTGTCAAGGTGGCCTAGTCTGGAACTACTCTTTCACATTCCCTGCAGACCTCAATTGCAGAGTTTCCCCACAGATATACACTGTATTTGCCAGCCCTGGATCTCTGCTTGGGGTCTGAGTTTGAGACAATCCAGATCCCTACACCCCCTCCTCCAGTATCACTCATCGCGGCTTAAGCCTGTCTGGTTTGCACTGGCAGTGACCTGGATGTTGCACACGCTACAATGCAATAAGAGAACAACTCACTAGCAATGGGACTGTTTGTACAATGTTGGCTTTTCATAAAGATGTGCTTAACCTTCTTCCAACAAAATTATTGTTATAATATTTTTTTCCATGCAATGTTTCTACAAATCAGCATTAAATTATAGCATGTAAGGAGTGCATTTGGTCTTATTTCCTGGTATGAAGCGTCCCCTTTGAACAAAGGCTTTAAAAGATTAAGTTTGCTATTCTACAAAATCTTTTAATAAATCACTGTCTCAATTCCTAATACTTTTTTCTATTAACACATACAATTGTAACCTCCTCTTTCCACTTAGTCCCTCTGTGTTTAAGTAACATCAGGATTATACCTCAGCATGACAGAGGTGAGATATTCAAAATATGGACTGTCACTCTAGCCCTTAACTTGTACCATAGTACCTATATTTTGCATTCTACAGGAGACTTCAAAATTACTAAGAACAATACTGGGAGTGGACAGGAGAGCTGTCATTCATCCTCATTTTCATAGGTCAGACCCATTGCCGTGGCTGTCCTGTGTCCTGATATTTAAAGTGTTCAAAAATACTTTTGCTCCTTAAGTAGAAACATCAAATCATGATTCAAAATGTGTTTGCTACACAATTTGACAATACTGTCACAATGTTGTGACATGATAGCATGGTATTGTGAAGCAGTGGTATGATATTCTAATTTACTGTGACCCACTAAACTAATTACATATTATATGTAACCAATAAGCCAAAATTTTAAGGTCTTAGGCCAAAATTTGCAAAAACAGGAGCCTAAAGTTAGATTTATAGGCTGAGATTTTCAAATGCGCTTTCAAAAGCCTCCAAGCAATTTAGGACGCTAAGTCTCATTTTCAAAAGTGACATGCATTTAAGACCCATTGACATTCAATTAGATTTAGGCTCCTAGGTCACCTGTGAAAACAGGACTCAGGCACTTTGAAAAATTTACACTTAGGACCAGATTTTTAAAGGTATTTAGACCTTGCAGCACTCAGCATCACAATGCCTAACTCGTTTAGAAGACTAAATATCATTTTCAAAAGTGATTTAGGCACTTGGGAACCTAAATCCCATCAACTGTAAATGCAAATGAAATTTAAGTTCCTAAATCAGTTAGGTTTTGCAATACTGAGTACAGCAACTCCTAACTACCTTTAAAATCTGGGCTTCGGTGTGTAACTCTAAACTCCTCTCAAAATCCCAGCCCTAATTCCTGATACAGATTCCTAACAAAAATGGACTGATTTTACCAAGTGCTGAGCACTTACCTGCTCCCATTGACTATAATGGGGACTGCCTGGTGCTCAGTACAGCTGACTGACAGAAAATGCCCTTTCTGCAAAATTTTACTTTCTGCCTGCTGGGAAAAAATGAAATTAGACAGAGCCTTCCAGGCTGGCAGCCAGGGAGATGAAAATTTCCATTTCAGTTCTCCCAAAACAAAATGTTTCTGAAAATTCCTACCTATCAACAATTCCACATTTTTGTCTTTTCATCCAGATTTGGGATGAACATTTATTTTAAAAAATGAATGGGATGGGATTTCCATTTTGCAGCCAGCTCTAGCACTCAGCACTTGAAAAAGAAACCACTTATTTAAGGATCCTAAATCAGAATTTAGGGCTGTTATTTTCAAAAGCATTAAACCCTGCACCTGGGGTGGGATATTCAAAAGAGCTCAACTCCCATTTAGACGCTTAAACAAAAGGTCCAGATTCCCAAATGTGTTGAACATCCAGCAGCTCACTGTAGTCTCAGGGGTGCTACTGGTCACCAAGAACTTTTGAAAATCTAACTACAGAAACTAACTTTAGGCTCCTGTTTTTGAAAAATTTGGCCTTATATTGTTACAGAGGTCATATATACAATAAAGCAAGGAATATTTTGTCCCTACTGAAGTCTATCATGTCAAAGCATAGTTAGGATTTCTTGTCCTTTTTTCTTAGGTGATAGTATAGGTGCCATGTCCAACAAGTTTTTAGTAATATTTTAAATATATAGGCATAATATATAAAATAACAGCTTTTCAATACAGATTCACAGCACACAAAAAGATGTTATGATGTACTACACCCTCTGAAAGAAGATTTAAAATGGTAAGATTTATATTTTATAGATTTGTGATAAAAAAAACTACTGAAAAGAAATGACTGAAGGGGCGTAATACCATTTTTCCAATATAAACATCTGATTTTATTTATTTTATAAGCACAGGGGACTAACCTATGTGCTATCATAACATCTTGCAAAATATAATTCGCAACATGAGCCAAAAAGAGCACCCAAGACAACAAAATTTCCCTATTTTTCTACATTGCTAGAGGTTGAAGATGCCAATATCTAACAAAAACAAATTTAGTAAAATAATTTTTCCCTTTGTATTCAAAATTTAAGCCCACTGCAATATTTTAAACTGGAGAGTTATTTCCCCCAAACAATAAGGAATATGTCAATCTTAACTATCTAGGAGGACTAGTTGGGAATGGGAAATGGCTCCTTTTATTTTTTGTCCAACAGTTCAAATCCCATTCAAGTTAGTGGTGACTAAGAATTATCACAGTATCACCAAATGATGTTACACTGGCTTATGGAACAAGACTTAGTAATTTTGATTCAGTTCCTGAGGAATAATGGAGCTCATCACAAAGATACTATCATAACTGGCACTAAATGATATCATCTGGTAGATTCAGCAAGGAGTAATTGAGCATGGCATCTCAGCCATAGAACTGGGTCCTCCAGATCAGAGTTGACGCTTGAAGGCTAATGCATATGTTGTACCTATTTTGTAGATAAACCTCATTTCTCTAAACCTGTCATATCCAACCATTTTCATGGATTCTGTATTCATTAAAAAAAAAAACCCTGTGTGGACGGATAACTCTTGGGGTGCTAGCTAGTTGAACCTATTGAAGAATTTAACATTTTGGTTGTTTATCAAGCAGTCCTTCTGTCACTGAGAAGGTAAATGATAGAATAAGGTGCCAGAAATGCTTCCTCCTCACCTCTCTAGAGTTAAACAGCAAACTGTACCCAGAGGTAATGTTCCTTTCCTCCCTGAAAAGTCCTGTCATACTGTATGTGGGCAATGATTGCTAACTGTGTCCATGTGTCACTTTTCTTACTCAAGTATCTTTTTTCTTAGTTTGTGGACTGCAAACTGAATCTGAGGTTAAAACCACACAAACCCACATTACTTGTCAACTTTTCTGATAACCATGGTCTATTTTGCTGTAAGGTCTACTCCATAATATTCTTAAATCATGTTCTCATGGGATGCTCCTAGCTATGCAACACTGCTTACAGACCCTTGGCTTTGTTTAGTGCTGAAAATCTGTCTTACTCTTCTTCTTCTTTTTAAGCTAAGGTACAAAAAACAGTCTCCACTTAGGTTGAGCCATAAATTTTAGGATGCTGACAAGCTATATACATCAACCAAGCAATAAAGGGTCAAATAGCATTCAGCTTCCATGAAACTAACTCTTCATTTTTAAAGAATAGTTGGAAGGAGGGAGACGAAACAATTCTACTTCTCTACCGTTTGCTTATAATTTCAGCTGGGCTTTAGCAAAGTTTTATTGTTAGGCGAAGGGCATGTTACTCTGGGCTCCCATGACAAATATGAATTTCCTTTAGATATGGGTTAAAATTCTTTGTCTGACTAAGGAGAACCAATGTGTATAAAGAACCCACCTGCAAGCTTAGCCCTAAACCCTAACCCAACCTTTTCTTTATTTTGGAGGATGAAACTAATGTAACACTAACTTTTGCAATGATGTATTTTTTTATTTTTGTGCTCCTCTGAACTTCTAGGTGCAACCAATTGCAATAGGAAGCAATACCAATATTCTTGCAAAAAAGCCTATTCCAGCCCAACCTCCCACACACAGAAAGATTGGCTAGTTTGGCTATGGTTTAGATAAGCTTCCAACCTTCTTAGTCTAATGTAACCCTCTGAATCTTTTAAGGTCCACCCATCACTACGCATAATCCAGAATCCTTCAGTGGCAGGAAGAAGCAAGACAAAGGGGGGAAAAAACTGAAATAAACTGTAGCAAAGAGAAGGTAGGTGCAGTAGTAATGACTTAAAGCATCATAAATGCATCTTAAAAACTGAAACATTGTAGGCACAATAGTTCCTGTGGCATCTGTGACACAATAGCATTTTGGAAGTGGGTTGGGGAGGGGAGAAGGCAAGAAAAGCAGTTCTTTGAATCTGCATTCTTAACTAATTTGTTTCAAATTCTGCTGGTTTTACACGTGAGAAATGACATTAAGGGGCAAAGGGCGACGGTGCAGAGATAAAGCAACAAAAAGGTATTCAAAATACTTGCCAAGAAAAAAAAGCACTCATCTGATAAAAATTTAGACAGGAAGGATGCCAAAAACCAGGAGAGAGAGAAAGATTTGATGAGGTGATTGCTGCTGCAGTTGTCAGGCCTGTCAGTAGTCAGGGGAACGCCAGATTTTAACTCAAAAATAGTGTCAGCTTAAGAGTTGCCTCTATTTCCTCACATGTTTCTAATTAAGACGACATTAGGAGCTTACTTTTGGCAACTATAAATAAAACTGTTTGGGGGTTAGCTTAAAAGATTAGTTACTAGGTTTTCTAAATTAAAAATAGACAAAAGAGAAAAAGAAAACCTGCCACAAAGAGCAAATGAACCTCCCGACAATTTGTGCGAGCTGCCACAAGCTGGCAATAATCTCAAGATTGTTTTGAATTTGAATAATGGAACTTGCTCTTTTTTTTTAAGACACTCATTAAGGTGAATTTGACAACTTTAGTGGAGCCATTTTTCCCCTTTACCTTAGGCAACTTTTATGAGATGCTCTTCAGATTAACTACAGTACTTTAAGAACTGTGAAAATGAATCTCATCTTCCCGCTCTAAAACAAAAAACTGGGGTGGAATGAAACCTAAACACATTTGGCATTCACAGTCTTTGGAATCCCAACTATTGTTTTATTTTCAGTACTTTCCTAAGGTTTTAAAATACCCTGCATCTCCATCCTTGCTTTGAAGGAATTTACAATGTTTCTGAACAATTTTTATGTACATTTATGAACTATTGCCTCAACAAGTGAAAGAAAGAGATAAAAGAAAAATAAATAGTTGTAGTGTACTTTATAGTGGTAACAGAGCTTGAGACTAATATTAGGGACTAGTCTATGGGACCAGAAAGAGGCAAACTGAAAGGGTGCTTCAACTCTTTACAGGCAGCTGGTACAACAGGCATTTCCAGGGCTAACAAGAATGATGTCCTTTAGGATTATTGAAGTCAATGGGAGCTATAAATTACAGAATTATAATATATGCACAGTAAATCTTTTCTATGTGAGAACTGAAAAGTCATCATCGCATTATCTAAGCCTCTTCACATTCAGCAATCAGCCAGTATTATGGTTAATTACTGTATCTAGTGAAGCAACACACATCCACTACCCCACCCCCAGCCTGTTTGACTTTTAGTCAAAATGCAACAGGCTCATTCTGAAAAGCCAAATAAAATCTTACACCATAACGGGGAAAAAAAGATGACTGTGGTCACAGAGTGATCTTCACACAGGGTGAAATCCATTTCTGCACACAGCACTGTGGCTCTGTTCAGGAGAATTGTGGGTGGATTGGAACCCCTTCCTAAAGATGCAGTTTTGGCTTAGAATTGGAGAAGCAGCTGCGGCCCCTCGATACTACTTGCACGGGGCGCTGGGGTAAGTGGATTTGTGTAGGCACTTCACTCTACTCTTTAGAATGATTTTTTTATGGAAGATTTCACAACAATCCAGGTGGTTTGCAATCTGAAGGCTAGATTGTTCTTTCAGGCCTGGGCCTGTGGAAGGGGTAGTGTGTATATGCACCACTTCAAAGGGAGCCCCTTTCTTCCCTGCTCACCCATTGCTCCTGGGAGAAATATTCTCCTTCTAGCTTTAGCGGTAGCAGAGTACTTCCCTGTTGGTATACTGGGGAAAGGAGGGAGTCAAAACCTGCACATCTGTGTGTGCAAGGGGGGAGAAGGTACACAGTGTGTAGACCTGTAAAATTCAATGAAAGGTATGATGACAATATGCAAAAATGCAACTGTACAATCTTAAAATCTTTTTGGGAGAAATGTGGCTCAGACATAAAGTCTGGACCTGGACTCCCTTCATGATCAGGGGTGGTGTTATCCAGGTGTTTGGCTCCTCCCATTACAGAAGCAACTCCAGCCACGAAATTCTGCTTTGTATTCAGGTTTGAACTTTAAGACAATAAAATGAAACAACACACTTAAGAAACAAGGAAACACTATGTTATTTACACAAAGGAACAGGCAAAGAGAGAGAAAGAAAAAGAGTAGGCAGAGAAGAACAAGGTACAGAGCATCCACCAAGGTAGAGAGAAGTGCCTAAGGTAGAAGCAGACCATCTGCCATTCTTCCTTAGTCAGGACATCCTTGAAATTTACAGTGTAGTTTACTTGCTGGATCTCTCAATATTGTGAGGACTACAGCAATGCTTCTCACTACCTCAGTTATGGCTTTGCCACAAGCCATCAGGAAGATAAATAAAAACTAACTAATAAAATTAAACAAACAAACAAACAAACCCAGAGTAGAAATAACAGGCAAAAAAGTAACTCAATACATTACAATGTAACCAGGATGGGAGGGGGGCATAACAAAAATACCTTATAAAGCCAATCTGTCTACTTTATTTGCTACATAAAGCCTTTGCATATGACATTATGTGGGTCGTGTGATACAAGATTTATGTCAGGTCCTGTTTATGCAGTCCCAGTCTAGAATCACATAATTTTATTTTCCTAGGAAAACATGGCATTCCCCCCCCCCCCGAAAGCCTGGCCTAAAAATTGAATCACTCCCACCTCTAGAAATCTGGTGTACATCTTATATCCATGGAGGGAGACGAGAGAAAGACACTTGTTCATTAGGTAGCGTAATAACTGTAGCATGCGCTTTCCCCTCATTATGAAGAGGAAATCATGCCTTAGTATTTTTGTTGGGAGAAACCAAATGCTCTAGTTTTTCAGCACTGAGTACTTGCACCCTCTCTAAACTCCAGATATCCAGCCAACTCCCAAAGTGCTGCTACCACCATGTTGCGCTCCACCCCACTCAACTTTTGTCACTTGTGAAATCCCCAGGCCAATCTCTAAAGATGTTAGCAATGAAATATTAGAGGCCTTACAGAATGAGAGACAACCTCTGCCAATGTGGAGCTTCCCATGCTTGAATGGAACTCAGTGCACATTCAGCAAAACTTTTCAAGCCTGTATGGCTTTGGTAGAGGGCCAATATTATCCTAGTATTGCTTTTCGGAATTAAAGTGACAATCTTTAATCCTAATTTCAGATCATTGTACAGCATGGGTTTTTGGGCTTGTGCCGTTCGCTGTATAGTAAATTGTATGCCTGCTAGCAGAAAAAATGAGAAAGATAAATTCTTAAACTTGGATTTTTAAGGCCAAAACAGAATAATCCTTTTGCTTCTATCTGTTTAATCCATCCTGTATAATGATGAAGACAAAAACAATTTGAAGGAAAGTCTAAAAAGGAATGAAAGAAAGATGACTAACATCATGAGGATTACTTATGGTCACTGTAACAGCTATTCTTAGAAATCATGCCTTATAATTCAACAAGTCAATCCAGAACATTTCTTAGGTTAGGAATATGTATTTAAATCTTACCAAAAATGATTTTTTTTTATGATTTAACTGAATGTTGCTATAACTAAAACCAGATACAATTAGAATTTCAAAGAAAACATTTAGCACTGCCCAAAGTAGAATGATTATTTACAACTCTGAAAGCATAGTAAACAGGGAATGAGTTCAATTACTAGCCATCAGAATGTATTATTAGGTTAGACCAAAAATACATGGAGAAAAATTGCTCTTGAGTAGGTATTAAAGCACATATGAGATGCAGTATCAGTTATCAGGTACTGCTTGCAGATCTCTGCAATACCTTAGCTCAAAGGAAAGTCAGAATGCCAATTATTTTTGTGGAGTATGCAGTTGTTACTTTAACGCGGGGTTTTGTGGTTTGATAAATATTACAAACATCATTTAATTTTCCAAAATTAAACAGTCCCTTTCCCTTTTTTATAAAGGAAACTGCACTTCAAAACCTTCAACAGAAATATAAGAAAACCCACTTTATCCCCAGAGGAACTTAAAAGCACCACCATACAACAAACAGCAAAGAAAGGGACACTAACCAAGGCAGAAGCCTATTTTCCCTTCATACTGAGTATTTATCCTGAGGATCTTGAGAGATGGTTAGGGATTTGGGGTGGGGGTAGAGTGGAATCGGAAGGGAGTAGCTGTGGAAGGAGGGTGGTGAATGCATAGGAAGAAAGCCTGCCTTATTTTATGCATCACCATCAAAAGGGAGAAGTTTGGTGTCTATTTATTTATTTGTATGGAGCTGGTGCCTAAAGGCCTCAACCCAATGTACAGACATGCAGCAAGAGACAGTCCCTTCCTGAAAGAGCTTAAAGATTTAAACAAACAAGACAAAAAAAAAAGATGAACAAAAGTAACTTTATCCCTATTTTCCAGATGGGAAAATACGGCATAGAGCGACTTGCCCAAGGTCACACATGAAAGGCTTGTCTAGAGAACAAGCTGAGGTGCTAACCTCTAAGCAAAATCATCTATACAACTAGCTCTATGAAAGACTTAGGCTTCTGTAGACGAACAGTTAGTGCATGGCAAGCTGGTGTGTGAATGTTCGCTGCACTAGCTTGCTATGCAGTAACTGTCCGTGTGGACACTGCTGCCATGCACAAAAAGTGCCCTAGCGTGCTTTGATCTATTCTGCTTTGAAATGGGAGCAGCTAACAGTTCATCTAGAGGAGCCTAAGTCTGTCATAATGACAAATGTATCATAGAGCCAGACCCCCATTTATAGTGATGATTTTGCTTAAAGGTTAGGATGAAAAGGGTTGGCACATTGAAACTTTATGTAACGTTATCATTCCAAAGAAGGGCTGGAATGCTCCTAATTTGGGGGAGTCAGAAAATTATTAGAAAGGGAATCTGCTGTTGATAGTTGCACAGTTAAATTCTTCTGTCACTTGTTTGTGAGATGATTTTTTAACTCCTTGAAATTAATGCATATTCTGTAAGGATTTGAGGATTCTACGGAAATGTTCATTTGGAGACTTTCCTCACCTACTTTCTTTTGTCCACTGCCAATGAATGCCTCATGACAGCATCTGGGTCTTTGTCTATACATCAGAACAAAGGTCTTCCAAAGTTCAACAGCTTGTCTCCTGTGGACTCCTGCTGATCCTATCATGTAAAATATTAGTGCTGGTAGGAATGTGTCATCGTCTTCTTGCAAATAATCAGCCGCATTGTTTGTTTATGCATCCAAATGCACATCTTGGATGCTGTGATGGGGTGTCCACCCCACACAAAACTGGAAGGGGTTAAGGTGTCCAGGTAGGCCCAATTAACTGCCCAGGTTAACTGGAGGAGGTGCCATCTAGCACTTAGTTGAGCCCCCGTCACAAATTGGTGGACAACACAGCCTGATACAAGGGGAGGGTGAAAGGACTGCACAGGACGGTCGCTCCCTGATCTAAAAGGGGAGTGTAAGAGACTGTGGCAGACTGTAAATGACTGCATAAGGTGGTCACCCCGACACAGGGAGTATGGAAGACCATAGCAGGAAAAAAAGGGGAAAGAGACAATGGACCCACAGCATGCAAAATCTTTCTTTGCAGATGGCACTTACATCCTCCCAGGCTGGACTCCAGAGCTGTCGCCCCTGCAGAAGGGCACTGACAAACAGCAGGGACAGATCCAGGCTGGTGCTGGAATGCTGGCAGAAACAATGGAAGGCACACTTGTACCTGCAAAATTATTTGATGCAGCTGATCCAACAGCAGCTGTATTTATTCAAGATCATGTGGGAAGAAATTAGCAGAGGCCACAGACAGCTAGATTGGAAAGGAAGTATCAGGGCTAGGAGGCCAGGGGCCTTGCCAAAGGAGAGTTATGCCCATGGGTGAAGGGGACATCTAAAAAGACAGTGCCCTTATATGAACTGCAGGGTGAAGGCCAGCCCAGGAGAGGTGACTAGACAAGAGAAAGCTGAAGCACGGCCTGCTGAAAAGGCAAGGACAAGGGTTTGGTTTTAGGTGCTGGGAGGTCTGTCATATAAAAAGGCACTGCCCTCTTGAGAATGGGCAGGGTAGCAAAGTAGAAGACACGGACTCCAATGAGATAGAAAAAAGGGGATTAAGAAGATAAAATAGCTGGGATGGAGAAGGCCCAGATAGAGATGGGAACTCATACCCTGAGGGAGACAGTGCAGGAGAAATTAGCAGTGACTGTGCATGCCTTATGAGAAGCTACAGAGGGCTTAGAATT
This sequence comes from Trachemys scripta elegans, assembly GCF_013100865.1. Taxonomy (NCBI): domain Eukaryota; kingdom Metazoa; phylum Chordata; order Testudines; family Emydidae; genus Trachemys; species Trachemys scripta. The sequence continues at coordinate 64,588,594 of NC_048304.1, read as the reverse complement.
GCAGTGAAATAAGTACCAGGACACCATGAAGGAGAAGGTAGATTGCTCCTCATGGAGGGGGACCTGGAACAAGAGAGGGATGACCTGCAGGCCCATTACAGCAGATGCAGATCAGGAGACACCTATACCTCCGAGGGATGTAATCTTGGGAGCGAGGTATGTGATGGGGTGTCCACCCCACACAAGACTGGAAGTGATTAAGGCAGTCATGTAGGCCCATTAACTGCCCAGGATGCACCTGGAGGAGGTGCCACCCAGCAGTGAGTAGAGCCCCCCTGTCACAGATGCTTAAGGAGGGGGGGAAATATTTTGNGGATGCACCTGGAGGAGGTGCCACCCAGCAGTGAGTAGAGCCCCCCTGTCACAGATGCTTAAGGAGGGGGGAAATATTTTGGAAAGGAAAGGGTTGCCCTTTAACTAACCTCTCACCACTCCAGTAGATATACCATTTCCTGAGATACAGAGTAAACTTCACTTCTCTTGCAACAGCATTTTATTTATCATCGTTAAATGTTCATTTAATTTCCCCTTTATCCGTTGTACCCTATTTAACCCCAGACCAGTGATACTTTAAGACAGGGCATGTAATCCCAAGGTTTGTTATTTTAGACCCTCCTGTTTTTTTAGACACCTTTTCCTGGGAGTTCTCCTACTTTTAGAGAGCTTTTACATTCTGATTTTGGAGCAGGCTTCTCACTGATCTCACCAAACAGCTCAAAGCTAACAGAAAGGTAAATGCAGAAGAGTGCAGTTTTCAACTGGTTGAATTTCTGGTAATTTGTTTTATGAATCTCATTCCATAGGATGTATTTGTCAAGGTGCCTATAACATCATCAGAATTTGCTACTATGATATTAGTATGGTAATACGCTCTTCCAGTACCACCAAAGTGTAATATTTTTTCTGTCCAAAGAGTCTTTCTTTCAGTCATATTATGCCTTAAACTAAGTATATTTTCTGTCAGGGGCACATATCTTTAATATGATTAAAAACTAGCAAAGGCAATTACATTGTCTAATTACCACATTCCCTCCTGAATCATCCATCACATGGGAAATTTTGTACCCGCATGGTTAAACTTTATCTTTCCTTATAGGCAAAAGTTTCACCACTTTATTTCATGGTACCAGATGCACTTGGGACAAAGTAACAAGAGCTAGTTTGGTTTAAAATACACAATGGTTTAAAAAACACAATGGTTTAAAAACGTAAAACTATCCTGAAAGGGATCAGCAATTATTAATGAAGAGTAATCTTCTAAAGTAGCCACAGAATGATTTAAAAGGTATTTGTTCCTGAATGTTCTTTTCCTCTCTCTCAAACAAAACAGATTAAGGAGGAAATTAAATTCTTTAAGAAATAAATTTTGACTGAAGTGAGAAATTACACTAAGAAGCTAATTTAAGAGAGATGAAATTAATTTTGGTGACATTTATTCTATTTAGCAAAAATGGCGACAAAACATATAGTAGCTCTGTTACCATGCGATAAGAGGTTAGTAATTTAAGGCTGGGCATAGCTACAGTCTACAACGATTTAATCCTTCTGGTACAACATCCCTTGTGACCTATCATTAAAGGTTTAGAGTAAAACTGACAATTATTATTAGCTGGTAATTGGATTTTGGAGATTCAGTATAAAGTTAGGATAATTTAAATTGACTGTTGACATTGGAAAGATTATGTAAATGTTCTGAATCAGCTGTATTTATCAATTTACTTAGCTGGATGAAAAAATCTAACATATCACTATTGTCTGCAACGAAATGCAAAAAGTGCAAGATTACAGAAATATTCTCTGTATGTTCAATAAAAAACAACAACAAATGTTATCTTTGAAGAAGGAGAAATCGACTGTATCTGGACTATACCAAAATACCTCTGTTGCAACATGCATAAAGCACACTTTTTGAAATATACATTTTTATATCAGTCTTAAGACCAGAAACTATTGAATGTGTGTCAGAAACTCATGGCCAAGGGCAAAATAAAATCGTCATGGTATAGTTTTTTATTATATGGATTTTTAATTATAAAATCTGAATTTCAGAATCTAAAAAAGGAATTGAAAACCAAGCAGTCATTACAAATTTATAGGGCATTCCTTTGTGCCACAACTGCTTTCCACATGGTTTAAACTTTCTAGTTCATATAATGGTCTTGTATGCAACTTTTAACACTAGACAAATCTGGCTTATTTGGAAAAACACATTTTTGTCAGTTCAGTTCAAAACACATTTACATTTCATATGCCACTGCAGTCTCTCAGCCAAAGGTTTCAAGGAATTCACAAATGTTTTATCGTCTCATACTCTTTGTTAACTTAAAGGGACAGTTTGGTTTCACTTTAAAAATCCATTTGTTACAGCCTTAAGCTTAAATAATAATTCCCACCTTCGACACTTCAAATTTCCCCCTTTTTATTTCAGTCTTCTCTCACTATTTCTTTCTGATACTAACATCAATGCCCTTTTCCTCCTACATGGAAGTTACAACAGACCAAGTCTCTGGGGGCCATAAATCATATCTGTCCTCCAAATAACAAGTACATTGTCTAAGAAATGCACTCTGCATAAAATTGTCAAAACCTGGGATCCAAGATGTACTTCTGAACAGAGGAAAATGCATGTCAAACGCATGAACTCACTTCACAAAAAAAGACCAATTCCTTTCAAAGGTTTTTAAAAAAATCTTTTCCATTGTTTTTATTAAACAGTGTTGGTAGAATGGACTATAGTGCTCACCATTAAAAAGTCAACATTCACCTACAGTTTTCAGAGAAATGGTATCTAAGACATAATAAAGTTACTTCTTATTCCAACCATAGAAGAAACTATGCTTTCTCAGATACCATTTCGAGCTAAGTGTTCTCAAATGTTGATTTTTTTAATGGTGACTATTTCAGGATATTTATTTTCCTAAAGTGTCCCGCTCTCTATTATTCTGATGTTCTCAAAATCTGTTCTTTGACCAGCTATTCATTAACAAACAATCCAGTGTAATATTTTCTCTATTCACTGTAAGTGCAGAGAATATAATATTGAATCCAACATTTTCAAAAATGGCTGCTTAAAACTAGGCTACTAAGTTCTTATTTTGACATCCAGCAGCTTTCATTGACTTAGCCATACATGATTGGGAGATGCTGGACATAGCACTTTTAAAAATCATTGGGTGCCTAAATAAAGATTTAGGAAGTTCTAAGAGCTTATGATAAAAGCTACTGGAGGGAGCCATTTGCTGTGCACAAGTTTTGTTGGTCCTACAAAACCTAGCAACTATGCCATGTATTCTTGAGCACCATTTAGTTGCTAGAGCTGTGCGGAGAATGAAAATTCCATTTTGAGAAGAATTTCAAGATTTTGAAATTTGTCTTTGTTCCAATTAGGAATGAATCCCATATATTTTGACATTCTCTGCAAAGGAAAATTCTGAAAATAAAATCCTTTGGCATCTTTCATCTTGATTTCACTTTTTATTATTTTTATATTTCATTTTAATATATTAAAATATAAAAAACACTCAAATTGAAAAGTATTTTCAAAATTGAAAATCAGAACTTGATGTTTTGACAATGACAAAAAAAAATGTCTCGTTTTGTCCAAAACAAAATTTCAGTGAAATTGATATGGTTTCATGAAACATGTCCACTTCAGCAGAATGGCAGTCTCTGACAGAAAATGGTTCCACTGAAGTCTTTGCATCCAGCTTTACCATTTGCATATATATAAATATAGAGCTCTCCTATAACAGGAGCTGAACTTTAGCCATCCATTTTTGAAAATGCTGATATGTTTTCTGGCCCTGTTAGGTGTTAATGGAGATTATGGGCCAGATCTTCAATTGATATAAATAATCATAGTAAGAAAATTTGTATAAGCAAGCATAGCTTCATTGACTTCAACTGACCTATGCCAATTTACACATGTTGTAAATCCAGCTGTATATCTTTAAAGAGCTATAAAGCATTAGAGAATTGTGCCACTATGTGGATGATCAGTTCAGATTCTAGTCTCAGCCTTTTACCATGCAGCATGGCAAGAGGAGCAATGCATCCATGAGGTGATGCCTTCAGCTGCAAGAGAGGTAGGATGTTGCTTCCTGCAAGTATGCTGCATATTACCCAATGTGTGTGTGAAATAAGCTATATGTGGCTCTGTCCCTGTACTGGACTGGAGGAGATCTAGGGCCTGTTCCCAGGTCTGTCACAGATTCTGTGAGACCTTGTGTAAACCATTTCATCTCTATGAGGGAGGTTTTCAAAGGCACAAAGTGAGTTTTCAATGGGAGTTAGATGCCCAACTCCTTGTTGCACCTTGGAAAATATCCCCCATCTTTGCCTCACCTCTCACACCTACAAAATAAGGGTATTAATCCTTCCTTTCTATCTTGCCTATTTAGGCTGTAAGCTCTTTCAGGCAGTGTCTGTCTCTTACTACATATATGTACAGCACCTAGCACAAGGGGACCCTGAGCTCGATTGGCTATAGTAATACAATTAATAATGATACTGAAGGAGGTGGCTATGGCACTAGTCAAAGATAGGGCAAGAAATCCTAACCTGTTGCCTATCCATCGGGAGAGGGGAGAATTAAAAAGGTAATGAAGTGAAACCAGGAGAGTTAAGCTACATGCCCCCTCTGATTAGGCCTAAAATCCTGTTTCTTGATTAGGCAGGGCAAGTCTAGAAGAGGCCCCATTTGGAGGGTCAAGTCACAGGAGGAAGCCATATGAAGTGTATGAGATATTTATAGAACACATCCATGTTATGGATATCCCTTGTGGCCTCACAGCTTCAGCATGTATGATATTAAAGTGCATTGCCAAGAAAAAGATCGTGATGACAGCAGTAAAAGGGTTGAAGGGTCATACATTCCCTCACTTAAATAAGGCAAAGAGACTCAGACAAACAGTGCCAAGCTGTTTCAAAATTAAGAGGAGGAAATTGTGAGTCAACAGTTAAAATGTTCTTCTCCGGTAAATACAATTAGTGTCACTCTGATTTTAAAAGTGAACATTCACACTGAGACCTGTGAGACTGTCTGGAATGCAAGACCTGAGATTTCTCTTGCTATTTTCCCATGAATAAAGCTAAATTAGAGATAGCTCAAAAACAAGTGAAAAATAGTCATCAGTCAGGTACCTGTGGCCAGGGAAGATATTGAATTCCCTTAGGGAAATGTAGAGCTGGTGAAAAGTGCCAGACCGATAGCCCTGCATGATGCAGTCATCTACCCCTCCAGGTAAAGTACATTATTGATGGCAGATCTGGTGCTTAAAGGCTGGTGGGTTTGGAGAGTCATCTAAAGAAGATGGAGATGTACTGACTTTTCCCCACTGTTGAGGCATTATAGTTTGCCTACTGTTTATGAGATGTGGAATCTGGAGTTCTTTCTTGATTCTTGCCTGCTGATGGATTCTTTCCCCCATCTATGTCTGGCTAGGAGGTTTTACCCTTAGACCTATCTACAGCTCTTCATGCCTTTATTGCTTTACGACTGCACTACTTCAGCATGCTCTACATGAGGCTATCCTCGAAGACCACTCAGAAACTTGAGCTACTCTGGCACTCGGCTGTCCACTTAATCACATGGAACATATAGCACTTGCACTTTGTAGATTTAATTGGCTGCTCGTTTGTTTCCTGGTTTAATTAAATGCACTGATTTAATCCATAAAACTATACATGATTTGGGCACTAGCTTTATGGGTCCTGATCCTGTACTGTAATCCATGTGAACAGGCTGCTACACTTGTGCACGGCCCCCACTGACACCCATGGATACATGTGCAAACTGCAATCTAGGACTGAGGCCTTGGAGACTGTCTCTCTACTCACAGACTCTATTTCAACAGCTGAGATCAGCTGTAAAATCGAGCAAAACATCCCTCAATCTGAAATGTAAGAAGCATAGGATTCTCAGGGGAACCCACTTCCACATTTTGATCCGGCAAAGCCCATGTTTTTTTACTTTTAAGGGCACTACATGTAGCAAGGCCTTTCCTGAGTAAGTAGTAAGAGTAGGGTGAACTTATTGTCTGGGCCTGGGAGCTCTATTTTAAACTGAGTTTTGTCATTTTTTTATTCTGGGAGGATTTTTGATAATGTAAATATGCCCAGAAATGATTGATGGGTGCATATTTTACAAACCAAACCTACATATAGGCCTCCCTTCTGAACTGGAGGTTGAAAAGAGACTGTAGTAATGCCAACCAGAACCACCTGGTGAAAGCAATCACGCCACGCCTGGGGGGAGGTCACCGTGAACTGCACCATCCCCGGTACCGACAGCTAGCTGCGACCTGACGTCGTTGTCACCGACGAGGCCCAAAAAAAGATCATCCTCGTCGACGTCACGGTCTCCTTTGAGAACAGGACCCTGGCCTTTTGAGAAGCCCGAGCTCGTAAGCTGGAAAAGTACGCTCCCTTGGCTGACACCCTGAGAGCAAAGGGCTACGAGATGCAGATGGACGCCCCGATTGTCGGAGCCCTGGGCGCCTGGGACCCCTGCAACGAGCATGTGCTGTGGACCTGCAGGATCAGTCAACGCTACACATGGTTCATGTGGCACCTCATGGTCTCAGACACCATCCGATGAACCAGAGACATCTACATTGAACATTTCACTGGCCACTGACAGTACCAGGAGGCTTGAGCCGGAGCAACACCATGCTTCAACTAAGAGAAAGGGACCGAGAGACTTTGTCCGTTGGACCATATGAACTGGAACCATAAACCCACTGAACCAAATGAGGGTCAATCCATCCTCATCATCGTATCCACTTGTTATACTCCACACCTGAACATAGCCAACATATGAACAACGTACCCTCATATCTCAATGTCTGTACTTTGACCCGCCAACCTTTTACCCCCAATCGGGGATATTGGAGATTATGTATTCCTTACGCCACCCGATCTTAAACTGAATTTCGAACCCCTTGATAATCTGTACGTTATTCCCTGATAATCAGAAACTTCTATGCTTAAATTCTGTACCGTTCACTTTTTCTAAACATCATCTTAATAAAATATTTAAATCTTGTCTTTATAGCTATTCAATCATTGTCTCGCTGCTGAGAGTATGATCAAATTTTTCTAGTAAGGGTGTTTTTTGTGGTGAGGCTAACTTGATGTCAGTATCTATCCATTGGGAACTGGACTAATACCCCTACTCATATCTCATGTGACAGTTAAGAGACATCTAATGACTGTGATATTCACTCACTACCAAGGCTGAGTTGAGACTAAACTGGTTACTTAGAAATGAAATGACCTACTCATATTCCCATTATTTCAGTCCAGTCCCTCCGAGTGGCTGCATGTTTACTACCTACCTATTAACAATAATGCAGATACTCTGGACTCTTTTCTGAAATAAACAATAGGAATGACTACATTGAGATTGAATAGGATGATTAATTCCAGATGACAGAGAGAGACTATGTGTATTGTGACATTGGAGGCCAGAACTTCATCTCTCTCTCTCTCTTTCATAGCTAACGCTATCATCAACCATGGGGAGACATCCTTAGTTGCTGTGAAACCTCAGTGTCCTTTTTTAATGTGTCCTTTCATACGGCACCTTACATAGAGATAAACTTGCCTGCTTAAATACTTTGAAAGCTGCTGGTAATAGTAAAGTAAGTACCTAAAGCTATAACAAATGCACCATTCAGTGCACCTTGGGATGAATGCATGATAAAGAACTGTCATGACACTCCTTTCTGTTACATTTCCACCTGCTCATGTGGTGTTACCTGGGACTTGATGGCAGGGCATTTGGTTCCAGTGGGGGAGGCTTGCAAGTTCAGAACTGTAATTTAAGAACTTCATAAAATTTAGAAACAGGAAAAGACCCATCCAGGCCAACAGTTTGCCTTTTTGATTTATCTTAATCCCACCTTCCTGCTTTTTCAGCATGTCCCACTTGGATCTTATTTCACTTAGGTCTTATTTCATAATGGGGTGTTTCCCCTCTCAAACTTTATACAGCTCTTTTGTAGTCTTAAAAAAATTATATCAATGTCATCTTTTCCTTTCCCCCCCAATCTCCGGTAGTGAGGTTTTTCCTGCCCTTGAGGGTACACTGAAGATTGACACCAAATTTCTCCCTTCCTGATAAGAGACTACAACTTCCAGATGTAGTATAAACAGAACTCTCTTTAAAGTAAGAGGTTGACACCCTTTAGTTTGCTCAGCATTGGCTACCATGACAATCAGAACATTCTTGCCTCTTCCTGGGAATGAATATATGACCTCTGCTCCCTTTCAAAACCTCTGTTGGCTGAAAGAATTAAAGGCTAGGTCCACAAGTAGAACTTAAGTCTTCATAAATCAACAACAGCCCTAAAATCTATTTTACTCCATTTGAAATGTGCTAAGCGTAAGTGCAGACATTAAGAAAGGCACAGTGGAACACTAGTAAATCAATCTTAAGAGACCTTTAAGAGGTCTTGAAGTAACGTCTCTCATGTTTTATATACTGCCGCTCTGTGTGCAACCTCCACCGGGCGTAAGAAATGAGACATTTTTAGGGTTATTGAGCACAACATTTTTACAGCAGATCAGCATGAAATTATTTGGCTGGAGCACAGGTGTTTCTTTAATTATGTAACATTTGGAAAACTCACTTCAATTACTCTCAGATTCACACTCCTATTTGTGTGGTTTGGTGGGCTAGGATATAATAATAAATGTAGGGACACAGGCTGGCTCCAGACCTATTAAGTGTTTTTTCACATTGCCTGTGCTTTTTTATTTTAAGGTTTTGTTCCTGTAGGGGTATTGCTTCGTTTCAGCATTTCTGAAACAATGCAAATATAAGGAGTCAGTAAGCTTTGAGGCTGGGAATTCTGCACACTATAATTAAGGGCATAGACTGCAAGACCCGGATGTACACTATCATAAGTCGGTGAACTACTGTACAAGATGCTGGTGGATGCTACACGAGCAGGTATACACTCTACATAAGCACTTGAGAGTAGGATGACTACTGTGCCCACAATATATTAATCTCAATTTGCTCTTATGTATCTTTGGGTACTTTATTTATTAGTGGTCTTTAGAGAGATTTTTTAAGCAGGTGAATACCTATTCCCAAAAGATCACTGTAAGCAGAAGTGACTGTGTGGCTACTCTCCCACCGCTGTTTCCCCATTTGCTGGTTGTGCACCACTGATTAAGAAGTCCTGTCTAATGGCTAGAGAAGGGCAGTGGAAATCAGGACTTCGGTGTTGTATTCCCAGCTGTGCCACTGACTGCTTCACACCTCCTCTGTACTTCAATTTACACCTCTATAAAAAGCAATTATAGTGATACTTACGTAAATCAAAGAAGTACTGTGAGGATTAATTCACTAATACTTGCAAAACCTTTAGTTATCTTTGTAGATGTTAGATAAGCATAAAATATTATGTTCCATGCAACTATATAACTTCTTGATTCCTAAAAAACTTGATCAGATATTTAAACACATAGAATAAATTAATTAAAGCTAAAGAGAAGCCCTTGAAGATGTACGGAAACCATCTTCTTCTGTCCCAGACAGACCATAGATCAACTGGACGCTGCGGAACTCTCCTTAATTCACCAGGCAATCTTGAGGGTTCCTATTGGCCACAACAAGAATTGGCACAGTATGAGCCTCCTTACCCTTCCCTAAGTATTTTCTCCCCTGGGACTCAAGTGTATGAAATCTACAAGGTCTGCATTTCATATACTTTCATTCAAGTCAGGCCAACAAGAGGGAGGCAATCAGGAATAAAACACCATTATGGCTGTGGAAATCTGACTGCAATGGCGGCCCATGAGAAAAAGCCTCTCACATTTTAATGAGAGCTCAAAAGCGTGAAAAGGTTCAGGGGTGTGGATGTCACAAAGTAAAACCTTCCCTTCTTAGCTGTTAGTTACAAGACTGACGCCAAAGAGGAAGGTTTGTGGAGCCCAGAGTCATTAAGCATTCGTACCATGGCATATTCTAGTGCAAATTGTGAAGTAACTAACAAAGGCATGCATTAAGAGACTATTTCAATACCATTATGCAATAGCACCAAAACAAATAGAGCATAACAATGAACAGGAAGATTTGATGAGCAAAAAGTTACCGAGCCTTCCCAAGGAAGACACACAAAATGTAAACTGCACCTTAATTGCAAAAGAAACAGCAGAAAGATGCATTGGGAACATCGTCTCTAACATTTTGCAATAGCATGAAAACACGTACTGCATTTATTAAACAGCATGAAATCCATTTAACGCTTCTCTGGATGCACTAATTAGGTTTTGTATATTGGGGCAGAGCAATACAGTACTGAGGGCAAAATACTGCATTTATTAACGTTTCATGCTACTGCTACTACTGCTAATACAATGTGATACTAGTGAGGTCAAAACACCCTGAATGAGACAGCAAAGGGGTATTTTTGGAAAAAATATATATTTAAATACACGGGTTGGAACATCTAATTATAGGAAATGTCAGCAAGAATGGGGAGGCTCCCTTTTTAATGTGATTTACCTTTAAAGGGGAATTCTGCTCCATGAAATTAGGCTCTGTTCTTGAAACCACATACGCTAAATCCTTAATTCTAGGCATGCAAATAGTCCCGGAGAGTTCAACAGGATACCTGCTTATGTGCCTAAAGTTAAAGATATGTATAAGCATTTGCAAGGTCGGGGGCTTAGTGATTGCTTTGCCAGTGAAATTTTGTGATATCCAAACTCCCATTTGGATGCTGCATTTAGAGTGAAAATGAGAGCTGGGAGAATGTTCATTTTTTCTTACATCATTCCTTCACTGAATCCAAGTCTATTTACTTACCAAAATAATCCCCTCAAAACTCCATCACAGCAAGCATTGTACCTACTTCAACACAGATGATAAATCTTGCCAACCAACTGTAATTTCTTCTTGACTCTTTTGCTGCAGGTGGAACTAACAATTTTAAATTTCTCTTGGCTAAGACCTTCTCAAAGTGAGTTTTCAGGTAAAACTAACAAGGCTGGATGGTTGCAACTTTCATATGTATCACAAGGTCCAGGCATGTATGCTGGAAGGCATGTTCATCAGGATAAAAATGCAACTGTTAGATACTGGCAGATGCATGCACCCACACACAGCCCCAATTTCTTCAGCAGGGATCCACGTAGGTCCAGGATTCTAATGGGTCCATGGGGAGCAGGATCGGGCCTTAGACATCACATAATGGCTGAGATTTTTCAAAGAACCTTAAAGGAGGTAAGTGCAGCTGTGCTTCACACAGATATGATTAAACTGTGCAGTCAACAATGCAGCCTACAGTGTTGTTACAAACAATATGTGACTTTACTTGGCACTTCCTTGCAGGGATGTAGCTAGCTGAGATTGTGGAACATCACTCTTATGCAAGAGCATTCCGCAGTAGTTAAAGGTACTATATGTACCTATTGCTTCTAAGGACTTGTTTTTACAAGCAGCCAAGATTGTGCAGTAATAGAACAATCATTTTTCTTCAGTTTCCTAAGCTGTATTTTTGGCTCCAGCCAAATCAATGGAGCTATTAGCAGGATGAATATTATGAAATCTGACAAAAGTATCAATAAACCATTCTGTGTGTGGACTATCAATAAGTTCTTTTATATTCATCTAAATGTTTACATGTAACTAAAAACAGAAAGGATTCTTAAAGACTGATTTGTATTGAAAATGCAAACAATATTAAATATCAGATCCTCTGGCTCAGACTCCAAGATTTATTCTAGCAGTCAGAACTTTAATCTGGAACTCAATAAAATCCATACTATCTTCTTGCAACCCCTTCCTGGTACTAGATTTCAAATGTGTACAGAATATGATCCAAATATATTATCTGAATAACAATCTTAAAAGAAAAGTAGAGATGCAATGTTCTCCTCTAGGCTGATAAAAATAGCTTAAAGGAAGAGTCAAGTCTCTCCTCTGTTTTGCAAGGGAGACCCAAAGCATATGTTAACCTCATGTTACTGCCATGATATGCTAGTAGGGTGCCTATGTGGAAGAGAAAATTGGCTGAGCTTACTCACTTCATTTATAACTACCAGTCTAGTGTCTGGCTTACAGAAGCACTGCTTTCCCTGATAAAATCAGCAGAACTTTGGGTTGGGAACATGATACAAGCGTAACCTAGTTTGGAAGGTGGAAGAACAAGTAATAAAAGAAGAGGCTGCCCCCAGTGATCAACACCTTCCTCCCCACCCAACTCCCAAAAAGAGAGCTTTCAAAAGTCCCAAATCTTTAATATCAGTTGGCCTCTTGGCACGTGCCTGGCTGGGACAAAAGAAAGCCCCCTACTCAGGCAGAATGACACAAACATAACATTAGATTAAGGAGGGGTGCATACGTTCAAACAATTCAAGAACCTGTTCAAAATTTAGCCTAAATTCAAACAATAATGGAAAATCTCTTGAGAGTCAACAATGTTACATCACAGCTGTATAAAATGTGATTGGGTATAGGGATGCTACATGATTCCAAATACACAAGGGGTTAAATTAGGCTTCACTTCTCCACCGGCTCCATGCAAAATGGCTATAAAAAGGAGGGCACCTGGAGAGAGAGGAGGAGGAGAGTGCTTGTATGAAGGCAGGACACCACACACGCAGGTGCTGAGGATGGGAGTAAGCCCTGGGCTGAAGAATCTTTTTGTTAGGTTTGTTTTGCTATGGTAACTCATTTTAATTCATTCTGATAAAAAGTTGCTCCTGATAATTTCTGCTATTTATTTCGGCTGTGTACCAGCTTCCAATAGAGCTGGTGTGCTGGATTAACAATTAAATCAATGCACACTGCAGGTATTCTCCCAGTATCAGGCTTCTTTTATTTAGGTGCCCTCATTGGGATTTGGGTGCCCAACTTTAGGTACCAGAGTTTGAAGTTTTGGCAGAGATTAAAATTTTCATGGGCCTCTGCTCTGCTTGATTATTGCCATGATCAGAAGCGTTGAAACGGAGAGAACGGGCCCAGCTCATCTCTCTGATACAGCAAAAATTCTGGTTTATTAAGGAATGAGTGCTTTACTAATATCTATCTATCTATAAAAAAGGAAGAGAGACAGGCACCTGTGGAAAGCTGTGCAGAAATTATGTGTGCACGGCAGGACTCTTACACTGAGTGTGGCAAATCTATTCCAAACAGATTTTTCAATCCATTTCCCCCAACTTGATCTTTCCACTGCTACAGACACATCCCACTTGCAAGAAAAAACAAGTCTCCACCAGCTAAAGCATAATTTTTTACAGGGCAGGCAAAAACTGTAAGGTTGGTGGCCTTCTTAGTTCCCTGGTCACTAAAAGGTCCTAGTTATTGGATCTGTGGTAAAATACTTGAAAAGCTCCATTTCTAAGACTCTGGACCTTATTAATAAAAGACTAGACAATTTACAACAATCACAAAACCTAGAGTGAAGAGGCTGTAGAACATTGTCACAGAATCAAATTGAATGCTATGAAGTCAGCAGCCTCATATCATTCTGATACTGTTGCAGATCTAATTACAGATAGTAAAACATTTTTTCAGAGATGGATGAAATGTAGAACAAGCACATGTTCAAGCATTAAGACTTAATGGTACTCTGGAAAGAACTAGAGTCCTCTGACCGTTCCTCCTTTGATAATTGGCTAACTGAATTATTGCATTTGTCTAATCTGGAGGATTCTGCTCCAGCACAATTTGCCAAGACACTCTTCAAAAGGAAGGAACCAGCATCTGAATCTATACCATGCAGTGTACTAGTAATATCCAGCTCCCTGCCACTCTACAGAAGGATTCTTGAGGGAGTTATAGTTCCACTGCTCTAAAATAAGAGTTGACATTCCTGGTGCTACTTAAAAATGGAAAGACTTTGCTTCAGCTAATTCTTGGGTAAAGCAAAATGAAAACAACTATGCTGTATCCCTGATTGGTTGATTTGGGGGGAGGGGAGAATGACGGCCATTCCTATTTCTTTAAATCAGTGGTAGAAGCAGAGAACTTTGCTACTTTGGACAGGGAGGGACAAGAGGTAAGTGGAGCAGTGACTCTGTCTTGTCCTCTCCCACACCAGCTAAGAGAACTGAGCTGATTCAAATGGAGAAAGTAACTTGCACCCAATAAAGGGCTGAAGCAAGCTGTTTATTCCTGGGAGCCAGTCGGGGAACAGAGAAGGAATTGCAATTCTGAAGAGGGTGCACTGCCCTTCACATAGGGCCTGAGCAAAGAGCGCAATCTAGCTCTAAATCAGCAAGCACAAGAGGAAGAAAAGAACCATGAAATTCAGGAGTAATAATCCCTTGAAGCAACAACAACAAAGTGTTATCACTGGATTAGAGCATTTTATCTGCATGTTTTTATCTATAGATCTCAAATCTTACCTGGGTGTTTGGCCCTGAAGAACCTATAACATGAACCTGATTTAAAAATGTCCATTTACAAATAACAATTGAGCCTTTACACTTAGCCTCATTTCATCACTGTGCCGATAATTTAAAAATGAAAAAATATAAAAAATACATAGATGGCTAAGTCACAAACATCGATCACTCCTTAAAAAAGGTTTATTACTACTACTACTACTACTGGAGTGTTGTCATAGGCCTATACTAATAAATTTCCCTGAACATGCTTGTATAAGAACAGATCTATATTTCTCATCATGTTACCACTGCTCTATAATCACTGTAGCAGCTGCAGTGTAAGAGCTTATGACATCATCTCTGTTATTTCAAAGCACCATAGTTCTGAAGATTAGGTCTACTGACTGCATGGTTTGGTTTCTGTGAAATATTATTCCCGACACAGAGTATGTTGGAAGGTTTTCTGTTACAGGACTTCGTTTTTTGGCTTAAATAATCATATTGGAAAAGTCATTAGCACACAGATTTTTTTTATGGGAACAAATTATTTGAAATGTCTATAAATGTCTATGATGGAACATATGTGGAAATGAGGGATTTGCTGGTGACCAGTCCATCATGTCCAGTATTCAGCAGCAAGCAATAACCCCTCATCCCTTTGCTGTGACAAAGGCTCCACAATGCATCGATTGTGCAAAATTGCTCATGGAAGGAAATATTCCCAGTGTCACCAACTCTTGTGAAATCTCATGTTTTTCCGTAAGTCCCAGCTCCTGTAGTCCTGTGATAATGTAAGAATCTCAGCTTTCCTTTAAAAACAAAAAGTTTCTAGCCCTTGTGGTAGTGGAGAAAAGCTGTAAAATGTGAACCTGAAAGGTTCAAAAACCAGATAGCAAATAAAAACCCCCAAAGATAATTATTTTGTAAAATCTCGTGATTTTAAACCAATCTCTAGATGTTTTGCAAGGCCTGACTAATGATTTTTGAATACTGGCAATATTGTATTCCCTACCATTCCTGAATGGATATAACCTAAAACTTGAGGTGTGATGGTCTTTATTTTCTTAGCTAACAAGGTATAATATTAGTCATAATAAATAGCAGATAAATGATAATAAAATTACCCTAAATTTTTAAACATTCAGTTAACTTATTTATACATATATAACTGAGCAAGACTTGGACAATTTGGTCAGGTTAGCTTTCTCCTCCTCTTATTCCCAATGAACTCAAAAAAAAATTGATTTGTTGTAAATTTCTACCACATTTAAAAGGAACTATTAATTAAAAGACGTCTGTCTTATATTTTAAATAATTTAAAATAGTAGTAAGAAGAAAAATATTATGCAGCAGCTTTTGGGCCAAAGAATCCTCAAATGATTTACAAAGTATTGGCTTAATTTGTCCAGGCATCTGAGCTCTGGTGCAGGGGAGAGCTGATATGGCTGCCTTATTCTGTTCCAGTCTGCTCCTGGTGATTGCTAGAGCAGTCTAAATTACTCTCTAATTTATGCCACCGTTATAAAGTTCTCAATGGACTGTATGTCAGCAGAAGAGTTCTTTCACAAGAGGAATTATCTGATGACCTTTCACAGCCAGAATCTGGCCTCTTTGCCCGTAAGCACAATGGGGAGTCTGGCCATGTGGGAACTGAGAAGAGTAGCATAAATGTCATCCATTTTTCAATTTGTTTTACATCATTTTTTAAATGACCATCTCTGCTATAGATAGTAGAATAATACCACC
This sequence comes from Trachemys scripta elegans, assembly GCF_013100865.1. Classification (NCBI taxonomy): domain Eukaryota; kingdom Metazoa; phylum Chordata; order Testudines; family Emydidae; genus Trachemys; species Trachemys scripta. The sequence goes on along the minus strand of NC_048304.1, from coordinate 64,572,499 downwards.
TGCCATTATAACAAAGCCACATCTGGGGTACAATATGGTAGATGCTGAACAACACACAGTTTAGAACTATCACATGATGGAAGGGAGTGAAGGACTCTGTATCAAGATGAAAAAACAAGAGGATGGTAGATAGTTACCTAAATTGGATTTTCATAGAATCATAGAATATCAGGATTGGAAGGGACCTCAGAAGATCATCTAGTCCAACCCCCTGCTCAAAGCAGGACCAATCCTCAGACAGATTTTTGCTCCAGATCCCTAAATGGCCCCCTCAAAGATTGAACTCACAACCATGGGTTTAGGCCAATGCTCAAACCACTGAGCTATCCCTCCCCCCAGTTTACTTTTAAAATACAGAGTGAGGGGAAGAAGAGTGTAAAGAAAAGGGAGAAAATGAACTAAGAGACAGGAAGAAAACCAAAAAGAAAGGACAGAGAAGAGGAAAGATCCAAGTTGCCAGATGGAATGACATTGGTCAGTTACATATAAGAAGGGCTACCTTCAGAAAGTCACTTAATTAATAAAATAGTAACCACTACCACTTCTATACACCTATATAGCACTTGAGCCCCAAATTGCAAGATTTTCTGAGTCTCCTGCTCTAGCCAAAAAGCTACAGGAGGCATCATCAGGAACTAAGAATAAAGGCTGGTTCTGGCAGTAGCAGTGCCAGGAAGGTATACAGACGTGACTACAAAATCCAGAGGTTCCACATGCTAATAAACATAAAATCAGCACCACTGCCTTTCAGCAGCATGCATCTCCAGCTATTCCTGTAATGCAGCAGCAAAATACTCCATTCAGTTTTCCTGACTATGACAAATGCATAGAAATTATTTAGGGATTGTTACTGGGGCTGGACAAACATTCTAACTAGATTTTACAGATTGTTTAAATGTACAGTTTTTGAATATACAACCACCACATAGATGCAATTTTATAATACACATATTGTGCATTATACATATACATACTTCAAAGAAAAAAGTACACTAAGAGATCATTAAGGTTAGATCAGGCAAAATGGACCCAACACTCAAAAACTTACAACCAAGGGTACTGCTTACTATGGTGTATATACCCATTGTTCTGAACATAAAGAGAATGGCTCAGGTGTAGGAATCTCCCCCACATCCTCTGCAGAGAAGACAGATGCAATGAATTCATTTAGCTTCTCTGCGATGGCCTTGTGTTCTCTGAATCCTCCTTCAGCATCTCGATCATCCAGTGGCCCCACTGACTGTTTGGCAGGCTTCCTGCTTCTGGTATACTTTAAAAAAATGCTGTTAGTGGTTTTGCCCTTAGCTAGTCCTCTTCAAATTCTTTCTTGGCTTGCGTTATTATACTTTTACACTTGACTTGCCAGAGTTTATGCTCCTTTCTATTTTCCTCACTAGATTAGGCTTCCAATTTTTAAAGGATATCATTTTGCCTCTAAGCGCCTCTTCTACTGTGCTGTTTAGTCATGGCATTTTTTTGGTCCTCTTACTGTTCTTTTTTAAATTTGGGGCGTACACTTTGTTTGAGCCTCTATTACAGTGTTTTTAAATAGTCTCCAGGCAGTTTGCAGGCATTTCACCTTTGTGATTGTTCCTTTTAATTACTGTTTAACTAGCTTCCTCATTTTTGTGCATTTCCCCTTTCTAAAGTTAAATGCTACTGTGGTGGATTTCTTTGGAATTTTTCCCCCTACAAGGATTAAATTATGGTTGCTGTTATCGAGCGGTTCAGCTATATTAATGTCTTGGACCAGATCCTGTGCTCTACTTAGGACTAAATCAAGAACTGCCTCCCCCCTTCTAGGTTCCAGGACACCCTGCCCAAAAAGAAGTCATTAATGATTACTAGAAATTTTATCTCTGCATCCCTTCCTAAGGCGATATATACCCAGTCAATATGAGGATAGTTGAAATCCCCCATTCTTATTGCATTTATCAGCCTTAGTACTCTTTCTAAACTCCCTGAGCATTTCAAAATCACCACCACCATCCTGGTCAGGTAGTCAGTGGTATATTCCTATTGCTATACTCTTATTGTTCAACCATGGATTTTCTATCCATAGAGATTCTATGGTACAGTGTGATTCATTTACTCTATACTTTCTTATACATACAGTACCACCCCCCAACCAGCACGACCTATTCTATCAGTCCTATATATTTTGTACCCTAATACTACAATGTCACATTGATTATCCTCATTTCACCAAGTTTCATGGCAGATGAAATTTAATGTTGATAAATGCAAAGTAATGCACATTGGAAAACATAATCCTAACTATACATATACAATGATGGGGTCTAAATTAGCTGTTACCACTCAAGAAAGAGATCTTCGAGTCATTGTGGATAGTTCTCTGAAATCATCCACTCAATGTGCAGCGGCAGTCAAAAATGCAAACAGAATGTTGGGAATCATCAAGAAAGGGATAGATAATAAGACAGAAAATATCATATTGCCTCTATATAAATCCATGGTATGCTCACACCTTGAGTACTGCATGCAGATGTGGTCGCCCCATCTCAAAAAAGATATATTGGAATTGGAAAAGGTTCAGAAAAGGGCAACAAAAATTATTAGGCTTCTGTATGAGGAGAGATTAATAAGACTGGGACTTTTCAGCTTGGAAAAGAGGCAACTAAGGGGGGATATGATAGAGGTCTATAAAATCATGAGTGGTATGGAGAAGGTTAATAAGAAAGTGTTAATTACTCCTTCTCATAATACAAGAACAAGGGGCCAGCAAATGAAATTAATAGGTAGCAGGTTTAAAACAAACACAAGAAAGTATTTTTTCATGCTGGGCACTGTCAACCTCTGGAACTCCTTGCCAAAGGGTGTTGTGAAGGCCAATACTATAACAGGTTCAAAAGGGAGCTAGGTAGATTGATGGAAGATAGCCATTGATAGACGATTAGCCAGGATATGCAGGAATGGTGTCACTAGCCTCTGTTTGCCAGAAGCTGGAGTTGGGTGACAGGGCATGGATCACTTGATAACCTGTCTGTTCATTCCTTTGGGGCACCTGCCATTTGTCACTGTCAGAGGACAGATAGGATACTGGGCTTGATGGACCTTTGGTCTGACCCAGTATGGCTGTTCTTATGTTCTATGTTCCACAATGCCTATTGTATCAATAGCCTCATTTAATGCCAGGCACTCTAGTTCATCCATCTTAATATCCTGAACACAAAACATTCTATTAGTGTGTAGTCTATTAACATACTGGTAAGTACTGCATCTAATAATTACTGTCAGCAGGATTGGTCTTTCAGGCTGCATGCAACCTTAACTCTGCCTACATGTGTTCTATGATACAATTGTTACTGACATGATCACATACCATTTCTCCAATAGTGAAATATATCATACTGTTCTTGTATAAATGAGGGAAATTTTTTTAACCCCCCCCCTTATATTCTATTAAATACTAATTAATTAATTTCACTGTGTTCAGGCGCATAATTTGAAAGAATTTCTAGTATCCATAAGCCTAAATGCTGGCATAGAACTACAACAGGGTTCTTTATTTAAAACATAAATTTCTGAATGTCTACAGGAAAAATCACAAATACATAAATTGATGCCTTTAACCAAGTATAAAACATGCTGTTGTGGTTACCAGAGCTATCCATCCTGTATGATTTATTCATAAACAATGTAAGACCAGATAATCCATAACATTGCAAACAAATGTGGTCTGGTTTCATTCATATCTCCCATGCAAACAGATGCTTATCATAGTTTCCCCAAAATAAAACAGATGTTCCACAGTTGAAATACTAGGAATATAGGTTTAAAAAATATAATTTTCAGTGCCTATTGTGTTATATTTTGGGTATTTACATCCATCTTTGACATGATACTTTGATTCAAGCAAACATAAAACAATGAAAATTAGTTATTTTGATCACCTAATGTATCAATGAAAATTATCTTTTCTGGGCCGACATTTGCACATTCACATTATTTTTTAATGAAAACCGAGGATAGATTTGAAAACATTAGAAGACATCAAAGTGCACATTAGAAAAACCTTTAAGATTTGCAACTGACATGTAAATACCGTGTTTTGCAAAACTGCAATTAAAACTGATCAAAAAGGGTTAGTTTTGCAGTATTAAAAATGGCAATTAGAGCATTAAAAAAAAACAATTGGTGTTTGTAGCACATTTGGATTTTCTCTGAGACATGAACTTGAACACAGTCCAGAAAGAGTAACCAAAGTCATTCCTCATTTTTACTGTAGCCTTTGCAAACCCCATTTAATAACATCACATCATTCCAGTTTTGCTCTGAGTAAGCACTTCGTACTAATTTACCAGTCTGAGATGGAGAAGGCCTTGAAATAAAGAGAACAGAAGTAATTGTCCTCAGAGACAGCAAAGGCTTTTATGTTGACTACAGTAGATGAAGATAACCTGACAAGGGTGGGAGACGTTCCTTCATCCAGTCTTCCATAACTCCTAAGAGTACAAAAGGGAATAAAGCAAGTGCTACTGTAGCAGTCAGGCTAACATAGGTTTAGCCCAAGAAAGCAAGGCTCTAAGGATTAATGTTTAACTAAGGTAGCTATCTTCTCATTCTCATATACATTATATATTAAACTAATTAATTTATTTTAAGAACTATAATTGTGCTTCCTCCATCTTCCCTTCAGTCTGAGCTCTGCTAAGGACACTGGGACACACAGAAGTATTTCCAAGTTAGGGCCATTCATGTGGACTAAGTAGTAGCAGTAAATACTAGTTTGGTAGCACCCAAAGGCCCCAATTGGGACTGGGTCTCCATTGTTCTGAGGACTGTACAAACAGAAAAAGAGACAATCCGTGCATCAAAAGGCTTACAATATAAAGACACAAAGGGTAGGGGATGAGGATCACAGCCAGCTGCCTGCGGTGACACTTGTAATGAAGCACTGCCCCATGATCAAAATCATTTAAACAAAATAAGATGGTTCCCTGCCTCCTCGCAGGCTTCCCAAAATTCACTGATTGCTGTGGCTCCCTTTCAGGACACTACTGACCCTAATGCAAAAGACTCTGGGGGGGTGGATAAGTGATGGGATTGGGGGGCTGTTTTTGCCTACAGAGTGGAATACAACTCCAGGTCAGCGATAAAGGTAATACCTTTGTCAAGGCTGGATCCCCACTTTGAACTTTAGGGTACAAATGTAGGGGCCTGCATGAAAACTTCTAAGCTTAACTACCAGCTTAGCTCTGGTTCCGCTGCCACCATTTCCCAATTTTTCCCTCCCTGGGAAGCCCTGAGAAACCTTTCACCAATTCCCTGGTGAGTACAGATCCAAACCCCTTGGATCTTAAAACAAGGAGAAATTAACCATCCCCCCTCCTTCCTCCCACCAACTCCTGGTGAATCAAGATCGAAACCCCTTGGATCTTAAAAACAAAGAAAAATCAATCAGGTTCTTAAAAAGAAGGCTTTTAATTAAAGAAAAAAAGTAAAAATCATCTCTGTAAAATCAGTATGGAAATTAACCTTACAGGGTAATCAAACTTAAAGAGCTCAGAGGACTCCCCTCTAGTCTCAGGTTCAAAGTACAGCAAACAAAGATAAACACTCTAGTAAAAGGTACATTTACAAGTTGAGAAAACAAAGGAAAACTAACACGCCTTGCCTGGCTATTTACTTACAAGTTTGAAATAGGAGAGACTTGTTTAGAAAGATGTGGAGAACCTGGATTGATGTCTGGTCCCTCTCAATCCCGAGAACGAACACCTCCCAAACAAAGAACACAAACAAAAGCCTTCCCCCCTCCAAGATTTGAAAGTATCTTGTCCCCTTATTGGTCCTTTAGGTCAGATGCCAGCCAGGTTACCTGAGCTTCTTAACCCTTTACAGGGAAAAGGATTTTGGAGTCTCTGGCCAGGAGGGGTTTTATAGTACTGTACACAGGACAGCTGTTACCCTTCCCTTTATAGTTATGACAACCTTACTAAAAAATTCTCAATAAACAATAGGTTAAGAGAGAAACAAATGTCATACTGGAAATAAGATATGAATATAACAGGGATAGGTAAAACCCTATTCTGCATTCAGTTACATGCATGTAGTTCCCATTTAATGGGAGCTGCTCATGTGTAATTATACTGAATTAAATCTCAAGGCCCCAATCCAGCCAACACTTATGCATATGCTTATCTTTAAGTATATGAATTGTCCCACTGAATGTAATGGGCATTCTCACACTTAAAGTTAAGTTTTTACACTGGATGTTTCAAAATAGTGCCCTCAATGCCCCGAGATTCAGCACATCTAGCACAGAACGAGCAAAGAATATGAGTTGGAGAGGAAGGTATTATCACAACTCAGCCAAATAAGAAGAGGCAAAGTCCTTATTGGAATAAACACTAGCAATAATACTTTAAACTCATTCTTACAATGAACTGACATCTAGAGAAGTGATATTAAATATGATGTACTGTGTTCAGTTTTCTTAGTTTTTCTCACTAACTGAGGTAGCTATGTTCTGCAGACAGCATTCCTAGCTGAAAGACTCTCGAGTGAAAGCCAGTAAAAAAGGGCATTAAAATTGTCAATTTTTGAGGTATTCAAAACATCTATCAAAATGTCTATATTCCAAACTCTGTATAAAGTTAAGTCACAATCTCAGTAATGTTATGCAAATGATACAAAGAAACCTTAAAGACATGAAAAATATTATTTATGTATATTTAATATATCACAGTATAACAAAAGCAGTTAGACTATATACGATAATATTAACATACAAGCCATGTTATCATCTCTGCTAGAGCTTTTGGATCCTTATTCAAACTAGACATCTAAGCCTCTCAAGGTCCACCCATCACTAAGTCATATTAACGTTGATTATGTACCAAAATATGTACTTAAACATAGTAATTGCAAACCCGGTAAAAAAGAAAGAGCTATATACCACAGACTTTCAAGACAAGCACTGTACTTGTCTTGTCTCCTGGCTAAAAGCATTGAGTTGTGCTAGAATGCAAAGAAAACTGAAGCCAAATCCAAATAATATAGTTTTTGAAATTCTGTTTTTTATATTATGTGTAGATAATTCATGCAGACAATATACACACTATTTTAGCTATATATGTACACATATTAAACATAAAAACATTAAGGTTGCAACATACAAGTGCTCATAAGTCGTGAGCTGTCAAAATTAAGGTTGTACATACCTCCTTCGATCTGACTACCGTGTGTGCATGCATTACAATGTAGATCACAGACTATTTCTCTGATCATGCAATATAATATATATAATTTTTTTTTATTTCTCCAACTTTAGATATTCCTTGTATTTTTTTATTTTTGTTTCCTTACACTACTTTCATTGTTTTATATATTTATTGACAGACTTTTTAATGAGATCTCTCCTCTCTAATGTTAATTACACCTTTACCCCGATATAACGCGGCCCGATATAACATGAATTCACATATAACGTGGTAAAGCAGCGCTCCGGGGGGAGCGGGGCTGCACACACTGGCAGATCAAAGCAAGTTTCACCTATAACGTGGTAAGATTTTTTGGCTCCCAAGGACAGCGTTATATCGGGGTAGAGGTGTATTTGACTAAGTTTGTCAGGACCCACCTACTACATATTTCTTCTCAACCAGCACTAGGGATCTTCATATGTACTGTTCAGGGGAGGAGGTAAATAACAGCTAAGGTATTTTGGATATGCATGCATTTATAATCTACCTAGGATAACATGGAAATGCACAATAGAAGCAGAATGAAAAGCTAGCAAAATGACATGGGAAGAAGCTAAGACTATCAGGAGACGGGAGGCAGTGGTGAAGGCCCTATGTTACACAGGGAATGAAGAGGCATATATGAGAGAGAGAGAGAGAGAGAGAGAGAGAGAGAGAGAAAGTGCATGCGTAGCACAGTCTTCCTTAAGTGCAAATATACGGAATAAAGAAATTAACTATGCAGGTAACTTGGCTAAGAACCAAAGTGGGTCTTCCTAAGCCATAAAATTTCATTATAATTAGGTTATTCTATTTGAACTGTAGTCTGTTTTGTATAGAGCTACCTAAAAATATTTCTCAAATACTTCAATCAACAAATGAATACTCCAGCTCAGGAAAACATCCCTGTTAAGGAAAGCACTTCAGCATGTGCTTAACTTTAAGTCAAAAGGACTTAAAATTAAGAAGGTGCTTAACTGTGCTCCTGAAGAGAGATGGACTTAAGCATTGTGCTTATGTACTTTCCTGAATTAGTGCCTAATTCAATAAAAGTTTTGGAGTAAATTAATCAATGAATAATTGTACTTCGATTAGCAAGCCTGAGTAGTGCATAGCACTATGAGACTTTGCAGGGGTGCACATACGATTGTAGAATAAACTCATATATTACGTTGTATTTGAGAAATGGCATGTGATCACATAATTAAAGACTGCATTATAATGAATTTGCATTAGTGAAAAGAGCTATTTTGCAAATATAATATTTGGTTAAACATCAACCAAATGGCCTGTTCCACACATGTTAGACCAGGAGGTTTGCAGGATTGAAAAAAAGATTAGGGGCAGTAGTAAAAATCCCCAGCCCATGTGGACTTCAAATACACTTTCCACTGCATAGCTAAGCATGCATATGTAGTTTAAACCTCCTTTTTCCATGAGCTGAATTTGCAAAGGGTTTCTGGAACATGCACCTGAGACATTTGCGATTACATCTGTTTGTGTATGAAAACACCCTTCTTTGTGGATGTTGATTACCAAGCTGCGTAGCTACTGCCCAGTTGCACATGGAATTATGTAATTTGTGTATGCAAATTACAGCTTTTGGATGCACAAATGGACATATACACAGTTTGGAAAAACAATGTTAGAGCCCTATGGAATATTTGACCCTATGTGTTCAATTTTTTTCCAATACTTCCAAATGTATTATGACTGCACAGGGGTCGTTTATCCCTGGTCCTGCAAAGCATTCAACCGCATGATTAACTGTAAGTATTTTAATAGTGCCATTGACTTCAGAGGTGAAATCCTGGCTTCACTGAATTCACCAGATGGGTGGTGGTTCAGAATTTTACCTCCTAGGACTTCGCAGAGTCAGAGAGATTGCTCAGAAGGATCTTATCATTTCATGCCCAGGATAATTTCCAATCTGTTCTGTGTCAAATCCAAACCAATTTCAGAATGCTCAAAGACACTTATCCTCAATGAAGATTAATTCCATATGATAATTCTAGTTTCTACCCCCAAAATATTTTTGCTGCAGAGATGTTGGAAAGTGTCACAATATTTTTACAATATACTTTTCCCATTCTCTTTGTACTTCAAAGTGGTTAAACATGTTTATTTAAGCTTTTAAAAACCAAATCAAAACAACCGTTACTCGCCAATCTCCTAGCAAAGACCAGCCTACAAAATTTCAGACAAAAATGTGAAAGTTTTACCAAGTTATGAGTAATTGAAAACATGGGGTTAGAATGGAAAAGCTCACCCAGCCTGAACCATAATTACTCCCACTGCTTTAATCCACACTGATATAAATAATAAACTCACAGATTAAATTACATATTGCCATAACAGATAGATCACTGGTGTTAGAATTGAGAAACCCAAATTTAAGGTCAGCATGTTTAAGTAATGCCACTGCTAGTAATTTTCAAAATCATAAGTATGATCTGAATATAAAAAAAGTTAACTAAGTTTAAGAGAAGTAGGTACATTTCAATGCAAAAGAATTGAGAGGCTAGATTAAGGGACTAGTCAACTATAATGTCCACAACTGGACATTCTTATAAACAATACACACCTGTCTAGTGCAATAGGTTTAATGTCTGACACATTCTTCAAGTCAGACATGATGAAAGGCAGGCACCAAAGGACATATTCATAAGTAAGAACAATAAAGTCAGTAAATCAAATTGCAGTGCTGTGCAGCATATTTAATAGAAATTGAAGTGTCTTTTGTTATTACCCTCCTACAGGCAATTGTTTACTGAAACAGTTTTTTTAAACTGAAAGGCATTAAGCCACATTTAAAGTTGTGACACTAACCAACAAAGACTGAGTCTTTTTCAAGCTAAGGCTGACAAATAGGGGCTTGAGTTGTCCACTCATACTGTTCATAGGCACTCATCAAGAACAATTTAACACAAGAAAACAGCCAATCAAAAAGGAATGTGTCATAAACACACAGCTAAGGGTAGCATAAAATCCCTCTTTACCCTGTAAAGGGTTAAGAAGCTCAGATAACCTGGGTGGCACCCAACCAAAAGGACCAATAAGGGGAGAAGATACTTTCAAATCTGTGGGGGAAGGTTTTTTGTCTGTCTCTCTCGGAGCCAGCCAGGAAACAGGACAGGGAAATTACATCTCCTTAATCATATCTGAACTAAGCATCTAGTATTGCAGAAATAGTAAGTAATAGGAAAGAAATGCGTTAGGTTATTTTTTGTTTTAGCTTGTGAATTTTCCCTGTGCTAAGAGGGAGGTTTATCCTTGTTTTTGTAACTTTAAGTTTTGCCTAGAGGGGAAATCCTCTGTGTTTTTGAGTCTTTTGTTATTCTGTAAAGTACTTACCATCCTGATTTTACAGATGTGAATATTTTACCTTTTCTTTACTTAAAAATCTTCTTTTAAGAACCCAATTGATTTTTCATTGTTCTTAAGATCCAAGGGTTTGGGTCTGTGTTCACCTGTACCAATTGGTGAGGATATTATTCTCAAGCCTCCCCAGGAAAGGGGCTGTTGGGTCTTGAGGGGATATCTGGGGAAGGTAGGGCTCCAAGTGGCCCTCCCTGAATGTTTGTTTAAATCACTTGGTGGAGGCAGTGATACTAAGGCAAGGAAGGAATGTGTGCCTTGGGGAAGTTTTCAACCTAAGCTGGTAAAAATAAGCTTAGGGAGGCTTTCATGCGGGTCCCCACATCTGTACCCCAGAGTTCAGAGTGGGAAAGGAACCCTGACAAATGTATAAATATTGTGTGCCAAATTATGGCCACTCTAGCATAGCTGTACTGGGGTGAGGGTGGACAGAAGGAATATACAGGGAGCTTCCCTGTGCACCTACATGGATGGCGAACAGGAGCTCAAGGCAGAGTGAAATACAGCACTAGGAGGAGTATAGCTATAGGTCAGATTGTCAGCTGGTGTAAACTGTCACCGCTCCATTGAGAACTCTGGTGCCTCCCCAGTTGATATCAGCTGATGACCTAGTACCTAAGCTTTTAAAAATTGTGTAACAAGATCTGCTCCTCAGCACACTCTCTCCATTGCCTAGGGAGGTATGATGTCTTACATGGGAAAAGCATTCCTAGGAACCACTGCTAGGGATACATACTTGCAGTGTTACATACATTTTGATTACATCTTCTACCTCCATTTTAGATCGTGCCTGCTGTGACTTTAAGGAATTGTCTTAAGTAGCAAAATCTCTTCCACCTACCCCTGAGCTTCCTTATATGCTGGGGGAATCTGCACCCTGTTCCATCCTTTTGGCCAGTGCACCATGCTGCCCATTGTGTGCCAAGCCAGCATCGTGCTAAACTAGGTTTGAAGATACCTTAGAGGAGAGGAAAGTGATCAGGAACAGTCAGCATGGATTCACCCAGGGCAAGTCATGCCTGACTAACCTAATTGCTTTCTATGAGGAGATAATAGGGTCTGTGGATGAGGGGAAAGCAGTGGATGTGTTATTCCTTGACTTTAGCAAAGCTTCTGATATGGTCTCCCACAGTATTCTTGCAAGTTAAAGAAGTCTGGGCTGGAGGAATTGACTATAAGGTGGATAGAAAGCTGGCTAGATCGTTGGGCTCAACGGGTAGTGATCAATGGCTCCATGTCTAGTTGGCAGCCGGTATCAAGCGGAGTGCCCCAAGGGTTGATCCTGGGGCTGATTTTGTTCAATATCTTAATTAATGATCTGGAGGATGGCGTGGACTGCACTCTCAGCAAGTTTGCAGATGACACTAAACTGGGAGGAGTGGTAGATACGCTGGAGGGTAGGGATAGGATACAGAGGGACCTAGACAAATTAGAGGATTGGGCCAAAAGCAACCTGATGAGGTTCAACAAGGACAAGTGCAGAGTCCTGCACTTAGGATGGAAGAATCCCATTCATTGTTACAGACTAGGGACCCAATGGCTAGGAAGCAGTTCTGCAGAAAAGGACCTAGGGGTTACAGTGGACGAAAAGCTGGATATGAGATGTCAGTGTGCCCTTGTTGCTAAGAAGGCTAACGGCATTTTGGGCTGTATAAGTAGGGGCATTGCCAGCAGATCGAGGGACGTGATCATTCCCCTCTATTCGACATTGGTGAGGCCTCATCTGGAGTACTGTGTCCAGTTTTGGGCCCCACACTACAAGAAGGATGTGGAAAAACTGGAAAGAGTCCAGCGGAGGGCAACAAAAATGATTAGGGGGCTGGAGCACATGACTTATGAGGAGAGGCTGAGGGAACTGGGATTGTTTAGTCTGCAGAAGAGAAGAATGAGGGGGGATTTGATAGCTGCTTTCAACTACCTGAAAGGGGGTTCCAAAGAGGATGGATCTAGACTGTTCTCAGTGGTGGCAGATGACAGAACAAGAAGCAATGGTCTCAAGTTGCAGTGGGGGAGGTTTAGGTTGGATATTAGGAAAAACTTTTTCACTAGGAGGGTGGTGAAGCACTGGAATGGGTTACCTACGGAGGTGGTGGAATCTCCTTCCTTAGAGATTTTTAAGGTCAGGCTTGACAAAGCCCTCGCTGGGATGATTTAGTTGGGAACTGGTCCTGCTTTGAGCAGGGGGTTGGACTAGATGACCTCCTGAGGTCCCTTCCAACCCTGATATTTTATGATACCAACAATCCATAAAACCTGCTCCCCCTGGGGGCCTGCATCCTGCCAGCTGGCAAAGCACAAAGTGGGAAGAGCCAATAGGCTCTGATCAGGCTGCCTATGCCAGCAAGGATCCTATGGAATATTGTCCGCATTGTAAAGCTGCCCTTCCTCCCCTGATAGGACTTCAAGTATGCATCTTGGACTGAATTTAATGAATCAAAGTATAATTTAAAAATGTAGCATTAAACCCCTTTTCTTTTGTGGTGTAAGACAGGCATTTCAGCTTTCCAGAGATGGACCCTCACTATGAAATTTGGATCTGGATTTCAAACTTTTCAAAATTTGGGGGTGCTCTTATTCAGCTATTTAGCTCAACATAAAGACCAGGACCATTTTCAAAATCTGGTTCTGGGTTTGGACCTTGTATACCCCCAAAAGATCAGCAAAATTCAGCTGGAGGATCTTCATTTGGGCCCATCTTCGTTTTTACCACTTCAGTGCTTTCTGCTACTGTAACTCATCAGTGGCACTGTCTATGTTTAAAATGCCAGCATCCCTAGGGGACATATAGCAACAGGTATTGAAGAAAACACTGAATGTACATTTTGTATCATGTACCTGGTACATATCATATATCTCGTACTTTACACAGCAGGGAAACAGTTCTGGTTTTTTTAATGTAGTGGTTTGCAATTTATACATTATGTGACACAGTAATACCCTTAGGTAGTATGTCTGTTTAGTGAAAAGTTTCAGTTCAAAGCAAACTGCCTTGCCAAATTTTTTCAGAATTCATTGCATTTTTTTTTCCATTTAATGAGCAGAAATCAGTCTGTTTTTTTACACATACTTTGCTTTAGACTCCACACCAACTGTGAGCATCAGTGAGAAATAAACTGAAGGAGAGAAAGATTTAATGAATGTGAAAGTGAGGCAATGAGAGGTTGTTGGACATCCTACACATATAATACATTTAGTTTTTGTTAAAAAAAGAAGCTTGAAATAAACTGTTTAATCTGGTTTCTCAAAATCCTACTGTGGTTTTAACCATTCTAAAATTAATACAAGTGTATTGCGAATAACTGCCATCTCAACTGCCTTACAAAGTTTATATAAAGAATTTGATATATATATCAGATTCTTTTTTAAAAAAATGCATGTGCAAAGGATTCTAAAAGCAATCTGAGTTCATGTTAACATTTATTCCCAGTTTCAGATTTGCATAATAGCCTGAGGAATCGCTTTCTTAACTCTTTAGTAATAAAGAATCAAGAAAAAGATACTTTTTTCAATTTCTTTCCATTATATTTTATGTCCACATTTAGATGTATATGGCAAAACCTGAAAACTGACACCAATGCGAGAGTCCCCAAGGAATCACAAATATAATTTCCATGCCACTCTGAAAACTAGGGGGAGAAAATGGAAAATGCAAACTGTTATAAATTTGAGCTAATCCCCTCATGCCATAACCTAAAATGATCCTCAGCAGCCCAGTAATCTTCTAGTATTCTACACTGTAAGAAAAGCTTGCCTATCTGAACCTCAGTGGCTGGTAAGGATGTCAGTATCTCCTGAAATACATGTACAAAGAAATTTCCTTATGACATTTCAATTCGAGAGCTGCATACTTAATCCGGGGGAAAACGGCAACAATATTGTGAAATTTCTGATTGCAGCATTTTATTTTCATGGTTAAAAGCAAAAACAGCTACACAGAGATACAGTAAGGATTATAAATAATCATTAATCTAAACGACTGTAATCCAAGACCAGGAATCTTTTAATTACCCTAGAGGAGATAGTATTTACTCTTTAATATGCACGGACCAAAACGTATTTTACAATATGCTCACAAAGGATTTCTAATCCCTCCTGATACCAACAAAGCAACAAAGTAAAATTTTCAAAAGCACCTATGTGATTCAGGAGCCGAAGCGCTACTTTCAGTGACTTGGGAGCCTAAATTTTATTGCAAGTCAATGAGACCTAGGCTCCTAAATCAATTAGGTTATTTTGAAAAGTTCACTCCTGGATAAAAAACTGAAGAATATGATCGTTAGGTCATTTTAGCACTAAATTACTCTTTTACTGCCCCCACAAATTAAAAAAATTATCTCAGTCAGAATTCTAGTTAGCTTAGTCATTTCTAAGGGACATGGCACCTGAGTTAGTGTTGTCAGCTCTTTCTGCCAAGTCTCCATACTCTCCTTTAAACCCAATTACTGGAATCAAGAGATTAAAAATAGTGAAGCTGAGATATTGATGCAAAGTAAGTGTCCAGCTCTCCTGGTTGTGAAGACAAGCTTGAAAACATGAATGAAGTGTACTTTAAAGACTCACGATGAAGGGTAACAAAAAGATCCCAACTTTAAAAAAAAAATCAAATGATTTTAAAGCTAATCGGGGGGGCCTGACTCAGGATTATTGAATGGTTGGAGTTGGAAATCCTGGATAATATTGATCAAATGCTTAAAGGGGCAATGTGTTCTTGGAGGGGCCATCTTCCAGGTAATGCATGCAGCTTCGTTCACCAGGGCATTACTCCTGCTATCTTAATCAGATTCTGTTATGGGTAATTATATTCTGCCTAGTGTGTACTTTCAGCTGGATACAACACTCTTCACCTCCTGTACTAGATTGTGTAGTGTCACTAAATGCCACTGAAAAGCTTGTGAATCCTTTGATAGATATGAAAGTGCTTCAGTGCTGGGCAAAATAATTCACTTCATTTTGTAAAGTGCTTTGGGATCCTTCTAACTGGAAGATGCTTTTTTTCCTTCTTCTTATTAGAATACCTAGCTCTCATATAGCTCTTTTCCTCAATAGATCGAAAAAGTACTTTAGAAAGGGAGGTCGGGATGATTATCTCCATCAAATCAGACTATTTAGAATCTTTCCCCTATGTCCATAGAAATTCTGAATACATATTTTAAATGAAGTTCTGTTCATATAGTTACTTGCAGCCATCTCGTGCTCCATTCTTACAATTGCAAAAACACAACCACCAAAAGCAAATATGTTTTAGGTACCAAGCCATTACTTGACATCTGGGATTTCTGAACATTCTTGTGGCACTCTTAATTTAATAAGAGTGCAGTAAATGGTGTCCCAGTATAAAACTAAAGATATTACTATGAGGCAACATGTAGAACATCCTGAAGTGCTTCACAAGATATATGACAATTTTGTCTCAGTAACTGAGCAGAAATATCAGAAAGCTCAACTCATTACTTTTGGTAGCATTATCATCATACGTACATAACTGCATATGACTTACATTCTTATTTCTCATTTTGACAAGTAGTTAAATGATTTTTTTTAGTTTAGCTCTGATCAGCTGTAAGAACTCAGAGTGATGTCACTGATTAGACTAATGACATCATCAGTTTGCTCATCTCTGTAATTGTAGTGCCTTCAGTCACTACAGTAGTTGAGATGATAGCAAACGGCACCAAGAACAATATTTTAGCAGAGACAAATAAGTAATAAGCAGTGGAGTAGTGATATACTAGTATAGTCATTTCTCTGAAGTGACTTGGAAATGTGATGAGATGAAAGAGGGTGAAGGAAGAGAAAAAAAAACAGGTATAAAGAAAGGCACAGGGATTTATGTATCCAAAGTAAAAACCACCAATAATCAGAACGTCAACATTCATCTTATTTGAAGTCCAGTAACAACAGCCTTCATGATCGCAGCTTTCCAAAGAGCACAGGAAACAGAGGACAGCAATCACTTCATCAATTGCTATATTTGCCTAAGCATTTGTCCAAAACAAAACATTTAATAATAGGAAAGCGTAGTGCTTATTTCTTCTTATGTTTCATTCCACCTGCACTCCAGCAGAAGTAACCAAAACCAGCCAAACAAAACGGAAGTTGTGGGTGGCACAAATCTCTCTTCAATGTTGCTGGGGTAACTAAATTATAACACCTGCTGATAACTGCCTTGGGTATTGTGGAAACTAGTTCTAAAACTGATATTGTAGGGTACCTGCTCTTTGATCAAGGATATCATTGTACTAACAAATAATGATGGAAGAGGAATAAACATGAAATTCCAAAAGGGACTTTGTAGCCCAAGTTCTTATAGGATGGCAGTATTGTAGTCAGCCAATAATTATTAATTAAAGTTGATGTTAACACACATTTTTCTACTATTATTGTGCCAGAAAACTTCTATAGCATGAATAAAGGAGCATTAAATTGAACAGAAGTGTGATTTGATATCTAGCTTATTTCAAGGTTTTCAAACCACAGAGGAATCTGAAGGTTAAAAAAAAAGTGCTTGGTTAGATAGGTATATTATTTCAGAGCCTATAGCTTTTCCTTTTAAACATTAGAACTCTTTACATATCTTAGACATACCAACAATTCACCACATTGTCTGTAAACACCAGACTCTTCCATATCACTACAACAGCAGCAAACTAACAGAAACTTGTATAATAATTCTCATCCAAGTATCTCAAAATTGTTTTACAGGTATTAAGTCTGCCTCAGATCTCTCCTTTGAAGATATTAACTTCACTTTACAAATAGTGAAAACTGTGGCATGGAAAAGACTCACCCAAGGCCACAGAGCATGTCAATGGCCATGCTGGGACTAGAATTACAAGTTATTTATTCTAATTCACAGATCAGGTTCCACCCTCTCCCCAGCTTCAAAACTTTGGTTTGATATTAAAGACACAGTGCAGTGCATAAGTGTAGACTTTAACTTCTTTACTCCTGTTGGTACATTTCATTCTTTTCCAGTTCAAGCTTGATTCTACAAGCTACTAACAAAGCATCACATTTAAAGAATACGTGCTTCTTGCATCACCCTAGCTAAACTACAGTCCTGACAGTGCCACCATGTTTGCACTAGTTATTGTGACTCAGGTTTTCAAGTTGTAACCTTTTCTCTCAAGTGAACAACCTTGTAGAATGGAGACATCTAGCCTCAGGCTGTTGAAAATAGGTCCCAGAAAACTGTGCTCAATTGCTACTGTAGCAAGCCATCAAAAAAGGTAATAACTTTAAAACCTTGACTGATGACATTATGTATTAATTCTACCATATGTACATCTGTACATTACAAATAAAACCCCCCTTCCTAAAAAAAGTCCAAAATAAAACATCTTTTCTGGTATCAAAACTACCATTTTTGATTTAATGTGGGAGTTGGGTGTATCCATAAGGCAGAGTTTGAAGGCTGTGCTTTATTCCTCTTTGTTGGAGGTTGGTCAGAAAGCCTAGTTGCCGGTAGTAGTGAGCTTTCTAATCTTCATGTGCCCAATTAAAGAATCACTCCTCTCTACAGGACAGTTGCTGCAGGATGGAAGATAACGCAGATGGAGCGGTTTAGAGGGTCAAATACAGCACAACTGGGCACATGCTAATGAAGCAACAACAGAGAGAGTTTCAGCTGAAGTTCAAAAGTAGAAGCACAGAGATTTTATAAAGCCACTTTTGAACGTACACCTTTTGAGGGTCACAGATTACAACCTACCTCCATTTAGAGGTTATTTCAGCCACAGTTTATAAACTACAATGATTTTCTACTCCATTACAGTGGATATTAATGGTATTTTGATGATTCACCAGTCTGTTCAGTTAGCTATTAAGCACCTTTGCCAAGGGCCCAGTGTGCAGGACTCTACTGTAATTCTTTGTGTCAACATTAAATGTAGACATAGTGAATGATTTAAAAATTAAACTAAACAGAAGCAAGAGTAATCAACTAGGTCAACTCTAGACTAATTATTTTTAGTTTGTAAAGTGCTTTGAGATCCTTGGATGAAAGGTGCTGTATAAGTCCAAACTGTTATTTGCCCACGTCCTACGAAGTGCTGGACTAAGAAATAGAAATATTACAGTAAAAGACTGCATGGTAAAAATGTTAACACTACATTTGTTGGCTACAACAGCAGTTAGTTACCATTATGCAGAGGCAACATAATGCTTTGAAGACCAGAATCTTCACAATTTTCCCGTGATGATTTGATAATTAAATTCCTATCATCATTTAAGTATGGGACACTTTTGAATAAGAAGTATGTGTGCCCGCTAAGTTAAATTATAAAATAGCAATGCTATGTAGATATGTAAGATATGGTGCATTAAGAGATCAGTGTACTTCAACTACTTGTTTGTGTATACATGCTTTCTAATTATTTATTTGCAAGCATCAGCAGGACCAATTCCCCTATTAGTGGTCTAACCCAATACACATCGCAGTGCCCTTTCTGTTGCAACTCTTGTTCTAGGTCTTATGAGTCCTGCCCAGTTGTTCAAGTTACACCAAAGAGTAGCAGTGATAAAGGACCCTGAAATTACTAAAAACCAAAAATGGTATATTGGAATAGCCAGGATATAGATTGATAGATTTTCCCTCCCCACAAAAGTGAGATTTTTCAGAGGACATCTGCTCCTGTGACCCTTCTCAGGGCATCTTCCCAAGTGCAAAGTGAAAAAAAGTCATTTGGAGTGAGTGTCCATGGCCAGTCATGTACACATTTTGTTTTGTTTTTTAAAATTTTCATCAGTTCCAGGCAGAATGTGTTTTGGTTCAACTGGCTCCCACTTCAAACAGCTTTGGGTGCTCTTCATATCTCTACAAGTGAAGCAGCATTAGTGTCACAGGATTTGACAAATAATGCTAACATATTAGTAAGATCTGGAAACTGTTATGATTGGTAGGCCAAAGAGACATTCAGTTATTGTCTATCACTTTATTAAACTAGATACTTATGCAGAATACACTCTGATGAGTAACTTAGGCAGCTTTAAAAACATTGTATTTGGGCAGATGTGGGTGGAGCCAAGGATTCTAATGGATGGGACATTTTATTAATTTATTTCCATAATTGTGTTTCTTTGAAGGGAATGAAAACAAAAACAAACCAAGATAAACCAACAACAAAAATCCAACCCTGGAAAATGGACATCATCAAGGAAACAAATATCTTTTTCATCCCCACTAACACATTAAAACTGCTACTTTAGCAAGAAAGAATAAACTGAAGACAAATGATGCAATGGTTACCATTAAAAAAAAAGCACCTGCTTCTGAGGCAGAAGAACATTATCTTCACATATGACCAACCAGATTAAGTTGGAGTGATGGAATAGTCAACAATTGAGCACAATGGGTGCAACTATCTAAATTAGTTACAGTGTCTCAGGTACCATTGTTCAGCATCAGTGGCCAAGTACTGAATTACTAATGGTGACAAGGTCACACCAAATGATTTTGATTGGGCATATGTAAAGGTGACATCTTCACCCTCAGAAAGAGAAGTACTATGGAGTCAGAACTTGAAGGATCTCAGCCACGCATTTTGGATTAAAGCCTACAATTTCTTACAGCTATTTCATGGTGGTTAGTCCGCTAGGATTCTTTCACCACCAGTTTTCTTGCATATGTTAAGGAAGAAGTAGCAAAGCAGGATAATCAAAGAAATAAACAGATGTGAATAAGAAAATATGCCTCACAAGCAGTATCCCTGTTCCTTGAATGTGTTTTCGCCAATTGTTGTCATTCATCAGGCAAGATAGCTGAGCCACTAGAATATCAGTTTAAAAACCTGGCATGGTACCTCTTAAAATGTTTGGAAAGACATTGCAACATTGGTGACCCCCATGCCTGGACAGGAAGGCACTTTAAAACACCTATGACTATGCCATTAGCAGAGCTTTATCAAAAAGGAAAGCCGTATATGGAAAGCTAAAATAATCTCTTCCTTTCCTCCTGTGCCATTATTCCTCCTTTTGCAAGACTATTATCCTATTCCAAAATGTTCAGGCAGGTGAAATCTTCATTATCTTTTAGTACAGATACCCAAATAGGTATCCGTACACAAAATACCCAATCTGGCATATCAGTGTTCTGGCCCAGCATGGTAAATGCTTTATTCCTAGTGTTCTTAGTATCATGAAATGGGATTCAATATCTATTGAGTAGATTTCCCTCACTATCATGCAAGAGTACCTACAGAATCTATCACATATCACATCATTATTATTCCTTAAACTGGAGGGAGGGAGGCAAGCACTGGGATTTGGATTACATAACAGATGCATTTGCTCGCAGTTTAAAACACACTAGACATTTTGTTCCTAAACGTGCCTGAATTATGTTGACTGTGACACACCCAAGAGTGACTGATTGAAAAAACCCTGTGGAACAGCTAAAGTTCAAATTAAATTTGACCTCTGTTGCACTAGATAAAAAAAGCATTAAAAAGGCACAGGAGAAAATATAGCATGCTGAGGAAAACATTGGTAAACCACCAATCAACTTTTATTTCTGTAACAAACTAATTATGTTAAATTAAAGACTAAAATACAAGGCAGTTTGTCAGTTGCAGGTAACAGAAACAGAATGAAGAGGTTTGGAGGGCAGAGTAGTTATGCTAATGAATAAGAGAAAATACATTCATATTTTATTAATTACAGCAAAGACAATAGAGTGTTTTATACACTGTTATGCTCTGACACACATTTCCAGAGATAGATCGGTACAGATATATCTAGATACTGCAGACTTGATACTCATTGTGCACAGAGCTCACAATGGGGAGAGGGCAGGAAAAAATGTCTCCAATCCAGGGCTAGTCATAGGGCAACACTACTCTATGCTGCTGGAACAGTCCTCTGGATACTTTTTTGGCAGTGTGTTCAGGCCACACCTCCTCCCTCTCCTGGTCACACCCAGAAATGCTCCCGTAAATGGAAGCTGTTGGAGATCAGCTGGTGTGGAGACTTAAAGGGTACTTAGAGCTGTCTCTGGAGCAGCGTAAAGTAGACTTGAGCTGAGTATCTGAAACTCCATGTAATTATAAACATTTACACACAAGCACAGCATAGTCCAACGTCCTTTTGTAAAGATGAGTTCCCTGGCAAATGTCAATGATCTGTCTCTACTGATTTGTGACTAGAGATGTTCCAAAAAAGGGACATATGTGTGTGTATATTTTATTTTCAACTTCTTTTTTAAATACTTAGGAACAAAAGAAATCATAGCAATGGTATAGGCCCATTATTTGATGGAGATGATAAAGTTGTTAATAATGATGGAGATACGGAAGAAATGCCAATAAATACTGTTGTTTTGTATTTGTTTAAGAAGCAGGATTACGCAGTAATATCACATGAAATTAATAAAGTACTTCCCAGTACATTAGTAACTAGGGAGGATGTTAAACAATGTCTAATAGGGATGATAAACATTTATATCAGCCAGCCCTAACTTGAATCCAAGAGCCCTAAAAGAGTTGGCTAAGGGGATCTCTCAACCACAGATGTTAACTTTTAATAAATCTTAGAAAACTGGATACATTTCAGAAGACTGGAAGAGTGCTAATGTGTCAATATTCAAAAAGGACAAGTAGGATGATCTACAGGCCAGTTAGCCTGACAAGAATCCTAGGCAAAATAATGGAAAAGCTGATACAGGAGTCAATAGATAAAGAATAAAAGGAAAGGAATATAATTAATGCCAGCCAACATGGTTTTATGGAAAATAGACTTGTCAAACAAGCTAGATTTAATTCTTCAATAAGAATACAAATGTGTTTGAAAAAGGTAGCTGTGTAGACATAATATACTTTTATAAGGAGATTGACTAAGTGCTGTATGGCATTCTGATTAAGAAAATAGCACTATACAAGATCAATAAAATACACATGAAATGGATTAAGAAGTGTATAACTGGCAGATCTCAGAAAGTAGTTGTCAATGGGCAATAATCATCAAATGGAGATGTTTCTAGTGAGATTCCACAGGAATCAGTACTAAGCCAACAGTATTCAACATTTTCATCAGTGATATGGAAGTAACTATAAAATCACTGCTGACAAAAGTTGTGGATAACACAAACATTGGTGGTGTGAAAATGAGGAGGAGGACAGAGCAGCCATTATCTGGATCATTTTGGTAACCTGGGCCCATTCAAAAAAATGTGTTTTAATAAAGCCAAATGCAAAGTTATTCATCTAGGAACAAGGAATACAGCCCATACCTCTGGTATGGAGGCCTGCATCCTGGAAAACAGTGACTCTGAAAAATTTTTTAGGGGTCATAGTGGATGAACAAAAAGGGCTCCCAGGGTGACAAAAAGGGCTAATGCAATACTTGGATGTGTAAAGAGGGGAGTAGAAGTACGGAGGTGATTTTACCTCCATGTACAGCATTGGTGAGATCACTGCAGCAACACAGGTCTGGTGTCCGTTTTAAAAAGTATATTGAAAAATTGGAGAGGGTGAAGAAAAGAGCCACAAAAATGATTCAAGGGCTGAAGAAAATGCTTTACAATGAAAGACTTGAATTCAATTTGCTTAGTTTATCTAAAAGAGGATAGAGAGATGACTTGATTAAAGTGTATAAGTACCTTCACAGGGAGAAAATACTGTGCACTAACAGACTCTTTAATCTAGCTAAAGAAAGGCACAACAAGAACCAAGGATTGGAAGATTGGAAACCAAACAAATGTAAATTAGAAAATAGGCACAAATCTGTAATCATGAGGATGATGAATCAAGTACAACAAACTACCAAGGGAAGCGGTAGATTCTCCATCTATTGATGTCTTCAAATCAAGGCTGGATGTCTTTCTGGAAGATATGTTTTTGCCAAACACACGTTATGCTTTACTCAAACACAAGGTATTGGGCTCAATCCAGGGGTAAATGGGCAAAATTCAATAGCCAGCAACACACAGGTGGTCAGACTAGATACTGTAACCTAAAGGGCTCTTCTGACCCTAAACTCTGTGAATCTATGAGAAACAGTGGAACTATTTTGCTAAACATTTCAAAAGAAACAAGCCCCAAGACCAAACCCACCTTTGGTCAGAGACTAGGCAAATACCAGTTGGATAGTTGACATTTCAAAAAGTTATAAATGGCTGAAAAATGAGGCTCTAATGGAAACACTTTGGAAGCCTTAGCTAAAGCTGTTGCTATTTGTTCTAGTTATAATTATTCACATGTGAACATGCATACATACATATTAGAGGGGGGCAAAAGTGGAAAATTGTATTCGATTCCCCACACCTACCAACTTTTGAGGTTCAGATAAAATGGAACTATTATCTAACACTCTGGTTCTCAGCTTGCAAAACCAAAGAATGACCTCTGTGACCAATCCTTAATATAGAAAAATATGAAAAACACCATTAACTGAACTGGAAATAAAACTCCAGCCCATTAACTGAATACTTCAAAGAGAAGTATATATATATATATATATATATACACACACACACACACATATATATATATATATATACACACACACACTGATATCTAGAGAATGAGCCTGGAAAATGTTGGATAACGATGAAAACATCTATCCTTTATGAGCTCTCTCTGATTTATCCAGGAAGGAAATCTAGATTTTAAAGAAAATACACTAAACTAGGCTAGGGCTAACCAGACAGTTATAGAAATCCCTAAGAAATAGTATTTCTATAGCTCTCTTCTTCAGAGCGGGTTGATTACCAGATAACCACTGCCTATTCCATTTTCTCAAATAAACAGCTTGACAGGCACAAAGTGACAGACATCAATACTAATCTTCCCAGCCTGCCTGTAACTGGACCCCGAGACAAGCCAACCTACACCTGCCTGTCCGCAGGATGCACTTCTGGTTCTTCCCCACAGAAACCACTAACAACACTTATTAGCTGCTTCCTTCCCTGATAAGTGGTTTGTGCTATTTTTTGGTTCCCATTGTTATATTCATTTCAATGTGGTTCCTGAAGCCTTATACCTCCGTACTTTAGGGGTTCTGCATCACCAAACAATGATTTGACATGACATTGTGACAGAAAACAGGGAGAAGGGATGGAAATAAAAGAACAAGGGATCAAAACAACCGTATTTGGCTCTCTATGTGGGGTGTGCCTATCAACACCAATAACTGTTAACAGTGACCCAGGTGTCACATTGATAGAGGAGTCAGATCACTCACATCAGGGCTCCATTTGACTGGAAGGTATCAATCTTCTTCCCTTATCTAAAAGGACATATACAAATATAATGGGCTATTAGCTCTTATTTTTGCATAACCCTTTCAAGTTTAAGTAGATTTTGGGAGGATGGAGGGGGGGTTATTTTTTACTCTTTTGGTGAGTGCCCTTTGCACTTCACTAATTCCATACTGACCCTTGTATATACTAGCTTCCTGGAATTTTCTTTCTCCCTCCCCTTATTTCATAGCATAAAGGCTGCATTCTAAAGCCATGCTAGTGACTATGACTACATTTTTTTTTTAACAACCTTGGGGCTGACTTTACTGCCTTATGATTTCTTTAGAGTGCTTAATTAGAGCAATTTAAAAATCACGCTTCTCTGACCTTTTTTAACCTACTATATTTACAAGCATCACCTAATAATAATGGGCCAGATCTTTACACTCTTTACTCAGGCAAACTCCCTCTAAAACCAACAGTCCCATTGTTATTTTATATCAAATGGAGAAGCCGTGGTTGGGGCAACTGAGTAGGGTTCAGGAGACCGGGCTTCTATACCCGGCTTCGCCACTGACATGCTGTGTGATACAGATCATGTGCTTCACCTTTCCTATGCCTCTGTTTCCCTCCCCACATTGTCTGTTTAGATGGGAAGCTCCTTGGGGTTAGGCCCATCTCTCACTGTGTCTTTGTATAGTGTCTAACACAACAAGGCTCTGATCTCAGATGGAACCACTAGGCAGTACTGTAATTATCATAATACTACTACATTTCCACTTTAAACAAGCTTGAGTTTGCCCCTTTAAATTCTGTGCCACATAGCAAAATTGCCTTTTAGTGGAGAAGATGAGAGAACACATCACAGCAGAATTTGATCTCCTACACTCTAAATATACAGGTCTCTCTCTCTTTTTTCCATTGCGTGTCCTGATATAATCATTTTTATCAGAGTCAGTCTTGAAAGGATGCAGTGGTTAATTTTATGTTATAAATTATCACCTTCATATGTATGGCCCAAAATGATATGATAAGCTTTTTCTCCTTCAAGGCTGTTATATCTCAGTCAATTACTTAACCATGAAGATTTAAAGACTCCTGAAGCCAGTTCTTCACAAGAGATATTCTTTTATTAGGATTTTCCACTCACTAAATGGACTATAGAGCTTCTTTACATGCTACTCACCCAAAACCTTCAACTATATTTCACTACACAGAGTAACCCAAACAGTGTTTTGGGTTGTTTTTCGTTTAGTTTTTTATAAACTAAAAGCTCACTGTATAGTTAAATCACCAGGAATTATTAACTAAATGATAAAATAAATAATTTGCTTTAAAATATATTGCAAACACTTCCAGTGTTATGTGCAACAAAATGGGGGGAAAAGCTCAGAGAAAGAAATATGTGTTTCAAACATAATTTTAAGCTGTTTAAATCTGAAACAAAATCATGTCAAACTACAAGTTTCCAGCTGTTATGATATCATAAGACAAATTTAGAGTTACAAAACAGCTTGGTGAAGGAAAAAAATTGCCTTTACAAAGTATGGAAATGGAAATGTTTCAAGTATTGCAACTGTCCAAACAAATGAGCACAAGCAAAAACAGTTGAGTTCAGTGTGGTATGTTTTTATACTAGCTTCATAACACTTATAATAACTGCTTAAGGAGTTAGACAAAATGTGGTTTAAAGCTAAGTAGGATATATCTAATATTCAACTGATGCAATAAAAATATACAGTGGTCTTGGTGCCTATTATTTTTCTTGTACTTCATTAATTGAAATAATAATTTATTTCATTAAGACTGAACCTAGGTAGCTCACTCTGAAAGCCTCGCATGCATTCTTTTTTTAAAAAAATTCTCAAGCAGGGCTAAAATGAAAGCGGAATTTTTTTCCTCAGTGACTTTGAAAAGAATAGAGTGGTGATTAACAGCAATATTTTTTTTAATGAAACACAACCTTTCATCCCTGTCATTTTCTGACCATCCTTGCTTGTACGCCGCTCCCTGACAAGTAGAATAATAACGGTCATACATCACTGCCCTGAAAGTCCAATCATCTAAATCTTCACTCTCTGCAGCCTCTGAGACTCAATTACTTTATTGACATGCAATCTTCATAAGGAGAGAAATATTGTGCATGTAAGGTCACTTGGTTATGAAGACATATTATCATATTATCTGCATGAGGGTTGCAGGGCTAAGACCTGACAGAGCTAATTATAATGGTACATGATAGAGAGCTCAGTACACATTATTTGCTTGGCTGAAACTAAAGGTGAGGTAAGACCATGACATCATGGTTTCACAAGAAAATAATGTGCCTTCCCTTTGAGGTTATAACTTTAATGTCTAATGTTTTATATCCATTATATTCATACTCTATACATAGGCAGGAAAGCAATGAGAGGTTCTTTAATCTACTGAGTTCACAATGGGTAATATTTGTTCTCTGTGTCTGCAAATTAAGGGTTCACCCACCCAAGTAAATCCACAGCTAAAGATGATACAAGAAAAGCAGGCAAAACTAGGAAGGGTCAAATCAGTTTGCAGAAAGCAATTAATGCTCTGTCTTTTCCCGGGCATCATCAAGGCAGAGCAACCCAATCAACACACACAGCCCCTTGTCATCTTAAAGACTAACAGATTTATTTGGGCATAAGCTTTCGTGGGTAAACAACTCACTTCTTCAGATGCATGCAAGTGGGCTGTTTACCCATGAAAGATTATGCCCAAATAAATCTGTTAGTCTTTAAGGTGCCACCGGACTCCTTGTTGTTTTTGTGGATACAGACTAACACAGCTACCCCCGATACTTGACAGCCTCTTGTGCATGCCTCAGTATTTGTGGTCCTTTAGTGATTTGCTGAGGAACACTGTAACATTCCAAGCCTTTCATGGTACAGAACTAGCTCACCTTGCTTTACTCTGAAGCACATTCTCTTCCCCTATTATACTTTACTGCTCTACATCAGACTCAGTCCTCCATTGTAATTGGCACATGGGCTGAGTGGCATGAATGTAGCTATTAGCCATACGTTGGTCAGTAGCCACTCCCCGCCTGCTTGCCTCCCTTCATAACTTTTTGTCATTTTATTTTTAGCCAAAAAAATTCACCTACAGGGTCACTGCACCCTAAGCCTGGGCGTTCTGCACCTCTTGGTTAATACAGCCTATGCCTCAGCCTAAAATGCCACCTAAAATTGAGCCTTCCTTGAGGTTTGGAAATGCTTGCATGATTGAAAAACAATATATTATTCATTGTTGTTCACCTTTACGCATCCAGTTTCTGAATCAGAGCAGAAATGCTAAAATACCCTGAGTTAGCCTGTCTTTGTATTATTACCAGCTGCAATTGGAAGTAGATATACTAGAAATATATTTGGATGAATGTACGAGGTGAAAGTTCCAGTCAAATCTTTTAAACTCAAGATGTTTGTGGCAAGTATGGATGGGTGGCTTTGCAAACCCAAGGTGAACTGCACACATTTCTTTATTTTAATACAGGGGTGACCAACCTGAGCCTGAGAAGGAGCCAGAATTTAACAATGTACATTGCCAAAGAGCCACAGTAATACATCAGCAGCTCCCCGTCAGCTCTCCTCCCAGGAGCGCCACCAGCCTTTTTGCCGCCCTAGGCAGCGGAAGGTCCTGCCCCCGACAGAGGTGGCAGAGGTCCCGCCCCCGAAATGCCACCCCCGACAGAGGCAGCGGAAGGTCCCGCCCCCGAAATACTGACGACGACTGGGGTGGCCAAAGATCCAGCCGCCGTGGTCGCCGCCCCCCAAGTGTTAGCACCCTAGGCGACCGCTAGGTCACCTAATGGGTTGCACCAGCCCTGTCTCCTCCCCCTTCCCCTCCCACTCCCAGCACCTCCCTCCCACCAGCAGCCCCACTGATCAGCGCCTCCCCCTCCCTCCCCGCACCTCCCAATCAGCTGTTTTGTGGCATGCAGGAGGATATGGGGGGGAGGGGGAGGAGTGAGGGCATGACAGGCTCAGGGGAGGGGGCAGGAAGTGATGGAGTGGGGGCAGGGTCTGAGCAGTGAGCACTCCTCCAGCACATTGTAAAGTTGGCGCCTGTAGCTCCAGCCCTGGAGTCGGTGCCTATACAAGGAGCCGCATATTAACTTCTGAAGAGCTGCATGTGGCTCCGGAGCCACAGGTTGGCCACCCTGTTTTAATATGTTGATGGGCTCATTCCTGTTCTGAAATTTGACATGTATCATATGACTGTGTATGTTATAAAATTTTCCCTTGTGCATTTGGGATGAAAGTTTCAAAACAATGGTTTCAAAATTATACTTATTTTCTTGTGCCTGCAAAATGAATTCTGGTCAAGTCAGGTTATTCAAATATCTAAGTACCTGAGCACAGGTGCAAATTAGATAGATAGAGGAGTAAGTGCATTACTTTTCATTATGTCAGTGCAAAATCTGTGCCCACAAGAGAGAAGCTGAACTTCTACCCTTTTTGACAATTGATCCTGAATTATGCAGGCACATGTGCTAGTCAATTATTTGAGGGTAGATTAATGGTATAATACAAGAGCTACATTATTCTCTATATAGAGAGATTTTTGTGTGCATCACTGAGTCAGATTTTGTTTCGTTCCATTTTATGGCCTTGGTGTCTAGAAGCCAGATTGACAGAAGTTCATTATTTACAAAAAAGGTACAGTCCAGGCAACAATCATGCAGGTTTTCCAATCCAACCCACAATTATATCCCAATCCCAACTTGGTGGGGCCAGCCCAAGGGGTAAAAAAACAGATCAGTTTCTGTGATCATTGAGTTCTGAAGTCATAGCTGTTTTTGCAAACCAGTAACCAACTCTACTGACTGTGTAATGCAGCACTTAACTAAAAGATGCTACAATCTCCATGCTGACATGCAAAATACACATGGCTATACTGTATATATCAAACCCTTAACTGCCAGCCTACATTCCTAGAGAATGTAGAGAAACACATATAAACTACTGTATTTTAGCCGTCAATACCCCCTACTATCAGCCTTGGCAAATAACAGAACATGGAAAAACAACAAATACCACAGTCCCACCACTTGACAGTTACTTTAAATGTAACATCTGCACAGATTGTGGAATCCAAACCTCAGGATTACTTTTGTTCTTCTGTACTTTATGTATTTTGTTTTGAAAAGTCGTTGGAAAACAGAACATTATATTAGAAACACACGTCCCACTGTATTATAGAGAATGTCATATCTCAAAGAATAAGTACTATATAATGAAAATTCAATAATTTATATTAAAAAGCTCCACATTCAAATATGTTGAGTCAAGCAAGCCCATTTTTTAATCAGTTAGTACTTACAAGATTTGTTCTTTGCTGGCAATTTGTTCCTAAGAGATGTGCATATGACAGTGTTTTCTCTCAGCTGTCTTTATAATGCACATGGCAACTATTATTATTTAGGAGAGAGTCCACTTTCATATGAAATTATTTAGCATTTTTCCACTGTGACCCACCAAAATTTTTTCTTAACTCAAACCCTTTCAACGAAGTTAAAAGGTGTCTCACTTTGTATAGCATTAAAACACTGGTAGGGATTTTATATGTCCCCTTTGTGCCCTTCTTCTGCATCTGTCTTCTTGATTCAGCTTTGTGTGAATGCAACACAATGCTGACTACTAGCAGTCATTTTAAGAAGGCCTCATCATATGACCAAACTGGTTCTAACAGCCCATTTCTCATGCCAATATTGACTATCCCTTAACTGTAACCCCACTTTCCCTTGAGTCCGAGAAGAGACTATGGTTAACTCACAGAATGTGTCCCTTTAAGGCCCCCCTATAGCTGTAACTGGGGAACCCCTGCAGTGCTGGCAGAAACAATCAGTAGCAGTGCACAATTTCAAGAGCATGAAGCAGTCTTGGAGCTCTGCCAGTAAAACATGCTGGATCTTGCACTGTTGTGTTTGCCTGAGCTTACTTCCTGCAAAACAGTAGAAAAAACTTCTTGCAAAACAGTAGAAAAAACAGCCCTGCAGGTGACTGGTCCTGGTGGTATACCTGGGTTGGATTCTGAGACCAATTCTGTAGCTCTCAGGTTGATCTAGAGGTAGGAGAGGAGAAGTATCTTGCATCACCTTTGTGATCTAGTAGCCAGTTTAGCAGTGATACTTATGGGTCCCGAACAGACTCCTGTCCATTCATTTTAACAGGAAGAATGGAATTAGAAAACAAGCCCTTGAGCATCAATAAGTTAAACAGGGAAAATAGGGGGATTCTAAGGACTTCCATGAGAGTTATCATAGATATCCCCCTCCCCCAGAAGAAAAACAAACTTCACACACAATGTGATACACTTGTATGAGCTGATCCTTTCCCCCTGTCCACTAAATCTTTGAATTTTATTCAGATCTGATCTTAAACTTATACCATATGTTAAACACTGACAAACAAATGAATAGAGCTGGAAACGGAATGTTGTGTGTGTTTGTTCCATATTTATAAGTAATTTCTATTCTGGTGTTAGGAACCTGGCCTAGTGGTCAGAGCAGGAATCAGATCTACTGTGCAGAGTAGGCGTCCAGATCAGGAAATGGAGTCGAGGGACAGAATCAAAATCAGCTACCAATTACCTGAGCCAGAGGCAAGCCAGAGTCAGAGCCAGGAATCAAAGCTGAGGGTCAGAGCTGTGGTCAGATACCAAATGACAGAGCCACGGGTCAAGCCAGAGTCAAAGTCAGAGCCAGGACTAGTAACCAATGGTCGGAAGTAAGGCGCAAGGGCAGGCACAGAGTAGTAGGAGCACAGTGGGAATTGGCCTGCTAAACCCAAGGTTGTGAGTTCAATCCTTGAGGGGGCGGTTTAGGGATCTGGGGCAAAAATCTGTCTGGGGATTAGTCCTGCTTTGGGCAGGGGGTTGGACTAGATGACCTCTTGAGGTCCCTTCCAATCCTGATAGTCTATGATAACAAACAAAGGCAGGGGCGAGGCAGAAGCCAGGTGCAGAGCAGGATTCAGGAACAGGGCTAGGGTTCAGAATGCAAGAAGATGGCACAAGCAAAATCCAATGCAGCAACAACAGGGAATCACCTAGTTGCTCAGACAATTTCCTGTGCCTCTTTTTGGCTTAAATAGCATGGTTGGACCAATCAGTAGAGCCAGGCAATCCTCCAATCATGGCTCCTGTGGCTGGTGCTTTGGCTGAGGCTGTAGTTCTGCTAGCTCCTTGACCCACCAGATTTCAGGACACATCAGGTAGTGGACAGGATGTGATGACTGTCGAGGAACTCACAAATTTCTTTATTCATTGATAATGTCACAAGGGTGCCCAGAACAATACTGTATGAGCACTAAAATAAATAGTGCTCTAGAGCAAACCATTGTATAGATTATATTTTTAAAATCACTAAGCAGATTAAAAGAGTGATGTGACAGCTGGTTATACTGTACGCAGGCCTGCACTAAAGCAGAGGCATCCACACAGATCTCTCTCTTTGCCCTGGGCAACAGTGGGTGGAAGCTGTCCTAACCAAGTCCCCAATCCTGCAGCCTTTTCTGTATGGGCAGGCCCTTGCACCCACGTGAAGTTCTATTGCCTACCACAGGGATGTGCCTGCATGGAACATGTTGCAGGATCAGGGCCTATATATTTAAATAATTACAACCATGCTGCTTTATTTAGATTATTTAGCTTTGAACTGATGAGTTCATGAACTTCTTTACAATATTTGGAGTACCAGGAAGCTTTGGGTGGGCAGGGTGGAGTTGGCAAATACTTTGTATTCCCTTAAACAGATTCAATTTTTTTTTTGCCCAAATGCAATGCACCTGGTTATGCCATTCAGAAACTATAGTCTGACAGACATAATGCCATCCATCTGTTAAAATGGTTTACTGTCTGCTTATCTTTTAAAATATGTCTATATCTTGCTAACTCCATCCGCAGAGCTCAGATACTGAAACAATCCCCTCTGAAGCTGGGTTGCATACGGCAGTTCCATGTTTTTGTATTTAAGTATGAGATAGCCTGCAGAGTGCTTTTTAAAACAAACAGATTAAATATATGCATCTGTACTGGCATGGAGGTGGAACAGAATTGCATGGAAAATGATTGCAGCTTCATAAAGGAATATGTTGAGACCATCCCTCTTCCGCCCTCCCCCGCCCCGCAAACATGTCAAAAGAATGACATGTTTGTAGATTTGTGGATGAAAACATGTTTTGTTGAGGGTAGAATCCAGGAGCAATAAGCAGACAGTGAAGTGATAGAGATCTGGGGAAAAGATTCTAGAATAGCATGGCAATAACTGGCAAACTGGCAGCTAGTCAGTTGATGAGAAACCAGTCAGGGAGTGAGCCATTAAACCAGGATGTAAGGGTAAAACCTCTCCTGAGACAGCTGCAAAACACTGCATATAAAGTCAGTTCTTTATTTAAACTCTCCCATGTCCTGCCGGCCCCTTGAAACTAAGAGAGAACTGACATAGCACAGAAATTAGAAGAATGCAAAGACAACAATAAAAGTTAGCAACAGGACAGAGACCAAGATGCAGAATGTGAACAGGAGGGCTACACATGTCATTTCTTAAGTGACTACACAAATACTTTATTGATAAAAATATAAAGGAAAAGGTCACCCCTTGGACATCAAAGACATTTATCAAGGAAATGGAACAAGAACTAAGGGGAAACAAATGTTAATGTCATGCCCAAAACTATGAAATATATTTTATTGCCAAAGTTACTTTGAAACTAACAAGGCCAGGCACATGATATCAGCTCACTATATTTCAGAGCTATGGAACATAAGGCACCTAATTCAAGTTACAGAATGCAAGAGGCATGTGTTTAGGTGTATCCCACCTAGCTGTAATGCAAGTGAACAACATGACACTGGTGATATCACCCACAAAA
Organism: Trachemys scripta elegans; assembly: GCF_013100865.1. Lineage (NCBI taxonomy): Eukaryota > Metazoa > Chordata > Testudines > Emydidae > Trachemys > Trachemys scripta. The sequence continues at coordinate 64,538,855 of NC_048304.1, read as the reverse complement.
GAGATGGGGCTGGGATGGTCTCCAGAAAATTGGCACAGGCTAACAAATGAATGACAATGAGCAGCAGTAACCAAAGCGGAAAAAAACAAGAACCCCACATTGGGTGTGGAACCCAGTCTTGTAGACAGAGAACCAAAACCAAGAGGATGAGATGGAGGAGACTCATTTTAAAAGTGCAGGTGACAGGTGTATTTTGCTATATACCAGGTCTTGAGACAAGTAGAAACGGTCTATAAGGCTTTATAGAAAGAGAGAGGCTTTTTTTAGTGTGGGAAATACGGGTAACAAAGGCATTTCACCATGTTCTTCTGACAGCATGAAAAACTTTTGGAAGTAAGGGTGAGAAGAAATGTCAAAAAGTGGGCAAGAAAATGGTAGCAAAATGTATCATTGATACAGGTTAGAATATATTAGCATACATAGAATGTTGTAGTTTAACATGTCATAGAAAAAAAATTAAGGATTTCCAGTTTGACCAAGCATGCAAAGCACAATATTCAAGAACACTTAGCTCTGAAAAGAATGCGTATGCAGGTGATATCTGGCATCTTATTAATATTAATTTATTTTTAAGGAAAATATATGTTCCTCACCTACCCATTCATATAATCGACAGCTGTTTACCTGTGACATGCTATGTGACATCGGATATTAGCAAAACTCAACAGCTGATGTATGGAGGATTCTGTCATGACACAGTGCAGAAGAATTTGTGGTCAATGGACCACTAATGTTCCATGTATAACTAACTCTCTAGTTTAAGCTGGATAGTTACATGAGGCTGGCTCTTCCTGATCATTTCTAGTTGCCTAAACTGCACTAAGAGCCAGTTAGGCCATACCTAAATATTAATGTATTCCCTCATTATTATTATATTTCCAAATATTACTTTTCCATGAAAGCAACTGCTATAGCTGTCACAAGGATATTACGTTACAGAATGGTAAATGAGATAGCAGTCTGTCCATGAAAGAGTCTCTGTATTAAAACACGGCCCACACTATGAAAAAGATTGGGAATGAGTGATAAAGGGGTTTCGTTTAAAAACAATGAAAGACCTTTATGAAAAACATGAGCCATGGATAGCCAAATTACATATGTATTTTTATTTACCATCTAAAATAGAGATAATCAGAAAGTGGGCTTCTTTTTCCACATAAAATGTTGATGAACACGAAAAAAATTGTTTTGGTCACAGTTTTCGATGACGAATTCTAACTTTTTACCAAAAACTTGACATTTTTAATCTGCAAAATGAAATAATTTGATTTGGAAATGCTGCTGTGGTGCCCCATGGGAGCTTTCATTCAGGTGCCTCATGCTCCTTTACAGGCTGGGCTGCTTGGCCAGACTCTCTCTCCCATTTTGCAACATGGTCTCACCTCATGATAAGAGAAGATGGTTGCATCATAGGAGATTTAGTTGGCTGGGGAGCATGGCCCACTGGGGACAATGGGAACATGAGGATAGCAAACTATGGCTCCCATGAGACCCCACAGCAGAATATCCAAACCAAAATATTTTGGTTTTTGGCCTAAACAGTTCAATTTAGGGATGTTTGTTTTTTCGGTGAAAAATCATTTTTTTCTCTGTAGAAAGCAGACACTTAAAAAACCCTGGTGTGACGCTTGGCAGATGAGACGCCAGATCATGCCAGAGCTCCAGGCCAACTCGTGTATTAGTATAGATCAAAGTGATTGTTAAATATATGAGATTGTATCAGGTGTTTAAACTTCATGAAAACTAGTAGGATGTTACCTGTATTATTTTCACTTATCTGTATCCCATTTTAATGGATTGAGCAAACATTTACATTGTGTATAACCCTGTTACTAAATAACCCATCAAACAAAGAAGCCGCCTTGTGGAATGCAAATACAGAACTTTAACAGAAAAGTGCTAATTTCAAAGCAAGTGGTCATTGTGTTTGATGACTGGAGGTCAAAAACTCAAAATGCATTCCTCACTCTCCCACATGGGTAGTGACAGTGTCAGTTTGTTTTCTGCGAGAAGAAGTTATAAGTATGGTTTCAAGGAAAGCTCTGGCATCCCTGGACTGTTTGGACTATTACAGGGAAGTGTAGCCGATGCAAAGCGGAGATCCCCAGAGACAATCTGGGTACCCTGAAAAGATTTTTGGGAAACTGGCAGTTTCTTACATCACTGCCACCATTTGGAATTACGAACTGTGACTCACCTGTGCATATATTTTACCTGCTTTCATCTCTCAATAACTCATTTCCTTTTCTGCGCTAATAAACTTTTACTTAGTTTACTATAGAATTGGCTGCCAGCGTTGTCTTTGGTGTGAGATCTAAAGTACCAATTGATCTGGGGTAAGTGACTGGTCTCTTGGGACTGGAACCAACCTAAATGTGATAAAATGGCTACGTACACCAAAAATCACATCACAAAGTACAGTTTGTCAGGGTGGCAAGATAGACTGGAGAATCTAAGGAAATGGTCTGTGACACCCAGGTAAGACCGATATGGTGATCCAGGAGCTCATATTCTGTTACTGGCTTGGTGAAATCTAATGATAGAACATACCACCTGCTTGGGATGTCTGCCCTGTTTTCTGACAATCTGCCTTGAGGTAGGCACTCACAGTTGTGAGCCACTCCAGACAGCGTGATGCCTGGTTTTGTTGAAAACCCAATTTTTTATTGAAAAAAGTTTTGATACAAAATTTTCGAGCAGCCTTCATCTAGAAGTTGTCCACCCAAGGCAAATATTCCTCAGATTGCCAGCATCCGAAAAGAACAATGGTCAACACCAAGAGCCCCCTGCTCGTTCTTCCTCCAATCAACCACTAGTTAAAGGACTAACAACTACACTAAATAAATTGACCTGATGTCTTAGTTACCTTATGAACCTAAAGCATAACTAGTATAGTATAAATCCATGAATGTATTTGCTCCAGACTCCAACTGATCCAATAACATAAGTAAATAAATCTAACTGCACAATACATTAATAATAGTAACAATAAAATAAGTCATGGCACTTTAGCCTTCCCCCATTTGTACAGTTAGGGACTGATTCTGCTCACCACTCAGGTCAATGGCAAAACTCCCGTCGACTTCAATGGCTATAGGATTCAGCCCTGAAATGCATTTGCAAGAAGAAAATATAAGCTTCCTGCTCTGATTATTTCAAATAGTTTTACCAGTTCAAATTTCTGGAACCCTTCTAGAAATAACTCCTTGCCTCTGACCCATTTCCCAATTCAGTTAGCTAGATATACTGTTAAAAAGAGGAAAAAGAAGCCATAAGAAAAAATAACAAATATAAGCATTGATTTAGTGACCTGTATTCCATTAAGAATTTCAGCAGCAAGTATTGCCAACCTTTCAGGATCTGGAGTCTAACCATCTCTCTTGACATGGCTTCAGGGGCCATGTACATATTTCATCCAATTGCCATGTACAAACCAGTCGGGAGCTGTAATAAAGTTCAAGTAAGGTTGTAGCAGAAGGAAACTGTTCTTAGAAATATATAACAAAGGATATAAAGAAAAATATTGGGAACAAAATTGGTAAAATTGTAGTTGCCAAAATCTAGAGACATGGATTGCTCAAAGGGGAGACTATGATACTGTGGATTAGACTGTGCTTCAGGTGCACATGGAATACATTTGTTATCCATGTCCGAGGCTGACCAAAACAGATCCACTGCCAAGTCAAAATAGAAGTAAAGACTAGAACAACAAAAATATGCTTAATGCTGTAAGAGGGTCTGATGTTCACCTACTTAACAGATATTTCCTATACAAATTTAAGCCCTTGAATGAAAAGCTACCACAAAACCTTAGGCATACGTTCACATATAAATGAATACATACACACACAAACACACTTAATTCGATAGCATTTTGGAATAAGTATACTGTAAATCAGGCTTCTTAAATGTTTACCCTCTCCTCTGCCTTCAGATAAAGACTATTTAAAAACAAATAGAATTTCATTCCCTTTCAGCATGTCAAATTAACGTAAGCAAATATAGAGAGTTATGCATCTCCATCTTCACCAATATTTCCTTAACCCTCAGAGTCAGCAGTTTTCCAACGCGATCCAAATTTTAAATAAATAACATATGCGAATGTAAACTAACTCTACCAGCTGAATTTTATTTATTTTTTTTGTTTTGTAATTTATTGAGTTTCATCATTAATCAGACGGGTTTTTATAAGGAAAATAAAAGGAAAAATCTGAGGCTTTTTGGATGTTCTGATCACCTTCTTAAATTACCAATTTTGCAAAGGCAGAAAAAATTTTAAGTGCTAGGGTTAACCACATAATTACATATCATTTCATTTCTCCCCGTTGGTTAAAATCAAGCCATTACTAGGTAAAGTAACAGTATTTTGCCATTAGCTGTTAGGTCTGACCTCTGCAATTCACTCATCTGAATCTTCTTGAAGTGACATTGCTTGTCAAAACTCATCAGCTAATCAAGTTCTTAAACTAAAGTGAGTTATCCTTTCAAATTAAAATAATACCTTATTGTAACCCCAACTGCATCTGAATGCAAAAGGACAAAGGACTCACTAGTATCTGGTAGTAAGTTTCAGCTGCCCTGACCAGTTCAGTGTACCCCAATTCATTAATGTCATAAACTGTATCTGACGTGTGTCAAGTGAAGTATCATTGGAAACTGGTAACACACTGATCATTAATATTCTTGCATGTTGGGTGTATAGTAAATGCTCAACAGACCATACAAATATGAAGGATCTGTGGCACTAAAACGTGTTTACCAGACGAGTCTGGGGAGTAGTTAACAGGTTTCTTCCAAACAAAGGACAAGCCGATACCTCCAGTTAGCTGTTATTAGTGTCAAGTGGCAAACACATGGTTTGGGAAAATTTAGGACCAGAAGGCATTGGGGTCATCTTAACAGGTGTAACCAAAAAGCTGGTGGATATGAGTGTGTGGCTGGAGTTTAACAAGAGGCCTGCTGGAGCCAGAGTTCCTGGTCCAGGGCTGCTTATCACACAGACACTCAGTCCATGCTTGCATGCTGCGTAGGAACGTCCAGAGAAGAGAACTACAGGAACACACTAATTTAAGTCACATAGGGTTACAGCCCCTCACTGGACTGGATTGCACTCCAGAAGGTGTTACTTACCCTGGTTTTTCCATTTTAAAGTAGCATTGTGCTTCCTTATCAAGAACTTCATTCCTTTATAAGATCCCAAGTCCTAATCCCTTCCCCCAACCAAGGAAGTGAACAATCAAACAAAAATTCCCATAGAATTCAAATGATGTTGCATTCGGTTACATAGTTTGGAACAACTGATACGGGAGGTGAGAATGTTTCCAATGTATTCCAAGATGTTTCTTTATTTTGCAACCAGATGAAAAACAAAGGAAAACTCTTGTCAATTTGTGAACCCTCAGGAACTATTTTCCCCAGCACCCCGAGGCACTGAACTTTAAGGCAGCTCTGACCAACTTTACGAAAATACTGCAAAACCTTCCTCTTTGATGAAGTCTTTCCAAAGACAGAAGAATGACAATCAAAAACCCACTGGTTCTGCCTATGGCTCAAATAAAATACATAGAAAACATTTTTACAAAATCTAAAACAGAACAGACTTGAAACAAACAAATCATTCAACCAACCAAAAAAGTAGTCCTATCCCAAGTAGACTTTCTACACTCCCAAAAGGGATCCGAGCCAGAGACTCCATCAAGGCTACCAGAGGTCACATGTATGTGGGTAAGTCTCATTGACTTCATTAGGGTTTAGGTATGTGCTTGAGTGCCTTTACTTAATAGGGAAGTCTTCCTGAATCAGGATCTTACACATTTTGGTTCTATTATTTTTGGATAAGATATTGAAATGGTTAATTCATCAGGAACAAATCAAAATTGTTAAAAAGGACCAGCTTTGTAATTTTCATCACGGTTAACTGATTTCTTCCCCTCTTTGGTTGGTGACAGTAATTGTTTGGGGGTTGCATGATGCTTATTTATTATATATTATGTTTTGGTAGGGATTTGGTGGAAGTGTTAAATAGTTTGGAAAATACCAAGGAGAGAAGAAGTCCTCAAATGAAGAGCCAACAGAGGCTGTAAAGAAACTGGAACACTATCAGCTTAAGAATGAAGACCTTTTATATTTCTGAGCATCAATCACAAACTGTGTTCAGCAGAAACAAGATTTCAGGAGCAAGACTAGCATTGACAGAGTGAAAGTTACCAGTGTTTTATAGTAACAAAAATAATTCTCTCAGTCATACACCTTTGAGGATTGGCATTAAGGGAGGAGGGGGGGGTTACTTGTAACCAAAAACAGCAGAGGAGAAATTCAAGGGGAAATATTGGCGATATGGCCAGTCCTGAAAGTAGTGGATACACCCTACGTTTTTCACATCTGTATCTGCAAATAGACCTACAGTCCTTTTGGTGAGAAAGGGCCTTGTACACGGCTCTAACACAATGTATAAAGGTGAACTGTCATAAATATACACAGGGCAGTTGTACTGAAGGCAGTTGCCTTACTTGTAAGGGGTTAATCAGTTCAATTAACCTAGTTGGCACCTGACCAGAAGGACCAATGGAAAAAGAAGATACTTTCAAATCTAGGGGTGGGGGGTGATTTTGTTTGTGCTCTCTTTATTTGTTCCCTTTCTGGATGGAGAGAGGGGTCCAGGCAAGAAAAAAACATCTCCTGAAAACATAGCAGAAATGAACATCTAAGATTACAAAAATTGTAAGTATCAGAGGGGTAGCTGTGTTAGTCTAGAACTGTAAAAAACAACAAGGAGTCCTGTGGCACCTTATAGACTAACAGACATAAGTAAGGCAAATTGTAAGTAAGGCAAGAAAATGCGTTAGATTATATTTTGTTTTAGCTTGTGAATTTTCCCTATGCTAAGAGGTCATTTCAATCCTGTTTTGTAACTGGAAAGCAGAGTCAGGGGGGAATCTTCTGTGTTTTAAATATTTTTATTTACCCTGTAAAGTTACCTTCCATCCTGATTTTGCAGGTGTGATACTTTTACTTTTTTTTTTTTAATAAAATTCTTCTTTTAAGAACCTGATTGATTTTCAGTGTCCTAAAAACCAAGGGGTTTGGTTTGTGCTCACGTTGTAACCAATTGGTTAGTATATTATTCTCAAGTCTCCTCAGGAAAGGGGGTGAGGGGGCTTGGGGGAATATTTTGGAGAAACGGGGACTCCAAGTGGTCCATTTCCTAAATTTTTGTCTAAATCACTTGGTAGTGGCAGCAATACCGTCCAAGGACAAGGAAAGGATTTGTGCCTTGGGGAAGTTTTAACCTAAGCTGGTAGAAATAAGCTTAGGGAGTCTTTCATGCGGGTCCCCACATCTGTACCCTAGAGTTCAGAGTGGGGAGGGAACTCTGACATGAACATAGGCCATTGCCACAAAGAAAGGGTAAAAAAGACTTGCCTCAGTTATGCACACCAATCTGCTAAAACAGAGAAGTACTCTAAGCTGTAGAGACAGCACTAGACACTACGTCTCAGTAGCAAGATGAAGCATCAGTAAATAAGTATCAGAGAGACTGAATTGTAAAATTAAACAGGTGTGTGTAAATATATATATTTTTTAAATGTCCGCTAAAGGTTTATTTCAGGAAACATTAGGCAATAATAAAAAAAAGTGCCTCCAGGCTTTTCCAGTACTGGATACATCAAAGGGATTTTTCACTAGTAATTTGGGGAGTTTATGTCTCTGGATGCCATTGCTGTGATTTCAAAATAGAATTATCTGATGCTATGTGATTTCTTGAATCATTAGTTTTCCATTATACACATACATACATACATACATACACACACAAACCTGTATTGCAAAAATATGCCATGCAAGAATAAGAAAAATGCCCTTGAGAATAAAGGGTTACTTAGTGCCCTATTAAAATATAAACAGATATATATAAATATCCCTTAAGTGATTATGTGTGGGGAGCTTTGTAATTATATACATCTAAAGCTCTAATCTACATCTAATGGCTTCAGAGGAAGTTGGGATACCTCACAAAAGTGAGCCTTAAACTACTAAAATAATGATGATTTGGGTCCTTTTCTTACTAAGCTACATTCACATATAGGGCAAAATTCTCTCTTCCAATGCACACCAGTATTGACTTCAATGGGGGGATACTTGTAAATATCTCGGGACAGAAATTGGCTAAAAGAGCTAATACACAAAGATTAAACTACTTCAATGGGCTTTAGACTAGGCCACTGACCCTTGAAATGTAGTGAACGATTTCAGGGAGGGAGTTCTATAATCAGAATCCCTGATTTGAGAAGTTTTCACCTGGCTTTGATTCAGACAATCTCACGGCTGAGAACATGACTAATCCAGCGGACCTCAACTGCACTCAAAGGACAGAGCAGGAGAGACTGTTGGTTGGGTACTTCAGTCTTATGTTGGTGGCTTTACATGACAACATGACCTGAACATGGTGAATTACAGATTGTTGCTATTTGCAGAAAGCATTAGTTACCTACTTTTTTGCTACTCAATATCTAGGTATAAGTGGATAAAGGGGAGTTTGATTCTGGATACACTTCTACTGTCATGTGGACTTATATAGTACGGAGCTGTTAAGTAATTACACTGGTCTAGAATTTTTGAGAAGTCATCTGCTTCAGAGATAAAATATGCTATTTATTATGTATTTTGATGTGCTGAATTCAAATATGACAATTAAAACAACTGATTGGCTACTGTTTCTAAGATATTTAAGTTTTTACATTTTATGTCTATGTATATTGTGTAGATAGTAGAGTTTTAATCATAAATTGTAAATCTAGGTCTTTTCATGTGTTTATGGTTGCTTTACATGATAATATTTCACCTGTCCTGTTTATGGAACACTTTAAAAATCAGCAAAAGGGTTATATAAATAAAATTTATTATGAAACAAAAGGCAAAAAACTATTATGTACACAGTTTAGTCCTATTCAGCTTCTATCCTATTGGCGCTTCTTGGCTTGTCTCTTGTATTCATTAAATGGAGCATCTCTTGTCACTGTCCAGCAATAGTCTGCAAGCACTGATGGGCTCCATTTGCCCTGATAGCATTTCTCCATTGTTGCAATGTCCTGGTTTTGAAATCGATCGCCGTGCTCGTTGCTCACTGCTCTGCAGTTCGGTGGAAAAAAATCTAGATAAGAGTGCAAAAAATGTATCTTTAGTGACATGTTGCAACCAAGGCTTTTGTATGCCTTGAGGAGGTTTTCCACCAACAACCTGTAGTTGTCTGCCTTGTTGTTTCCGAGAAAATTTATTGCCACTAACTGGAAGGCTTTCCATGCCGTCTTTTCCTTGCCACGCAGTGCATTGTCAAATGCATCATCTCGAAGAAGTTCACGAATCTGAGCACCAACAAAGACACCTTCCTTTATCTTCGCTTCACTTAACCTTGGAAATTTTCCACGGAGGTACTTGAAAGCTGCTTGTGTTTTGTCAATGGCCTTGACAAAGTTCTTCATCAGACCCAGCTCTATGTGTAAGGGTGGTAACAAAATCTTCCTTGATTCAACAAGTGGTGGATGCTGAACACTTTTCCTCCCAGGCTCCAGTGACCAATCTTTCTTGATGTAGTGGGAATCTCTTGCACGACTATCCCATTCGCAGAGTAAACAGCAGTACTTTGTGTATCCAGTCTGCAGACCAAGCAAGAGAGCAGCAACCTTCAAATCACCACAAAGCTGCCACTGATGTTGGTCATAGTTTATGCACCTCAAACGTTGTTTCATGTTGTCATAGGTTTCCTTCATATGGACTGCATGACCAACTGGAATTGATGGCAAAACATTGCCATTATGCAGTAAAACAGCTTTAAGACTCATCTTCGATGAATCAATGAACAGTCTCCACTCATCTGGATCGTGAACGATGTTGAGGGCTGCCATCACCCCATCGATGTTGTTGCAGGCTACAAGATCACCTTCCATGAAGAAGAATGGGACAAGATCCTTCTGACGGTCACGGAACATGGAAACCCTAACATCACCTGCCAGGAGATTCCACTGCTGTAGTCTGGAGCCCAACAGCTCTGCCTTACTCTTGGGTAGTTCCAAATCCCTGACAAGGTCATTCAGTTCACCTTGTGTTATGAGGTGTGGTTCAGAGGAGGAGGATGGGAGAAAATGTGGGTCCTGTGACATTGATGGTTCAGGACCAGAAGTTTCATCCTCTTCCTCTTCCTCGTCTGACTCAAGTGAGAATGATTCTGGTGCATCAGGAACCGGCAGTCCTTCTCCGTGGAGTACTGGGCATATAGCTGATGGAATGTTTGGATAATGCACAGTCCACTTTTTCTTCTTTGACACACCTTTCCCAACTGGAGGCACCATGCAGAAGTAACAATTGCTGGTATGATCTGTTGGCTCTCTCCAAATCATTGGCACTGCAAAAGGCATAGATTTCCTTTTCCTGTTCAACCACTGGCGAAGATTTGTTGCACAAGTGTTGCAGCATATGTGTGGGGCCCACCTCTTGTCCTGATCTCCAGTTTTGCAGCCAAAATAAAGGTGATAGGCTTTCTTAACCATAGTGGTTATACCGCGCTTTTGTGATGCAAAAGTCACTTCACCACAAACATAGCAGAAGTTATCTGCACTGTTCACACAAGTACGAGGCATCTCTGCTCACTTTGGCTAAACAGAAATGTGTCCCTTTGCAAAATCAACCACTGACGAATAAGAGAGCACGACACTGTATGATTTCTAGAGCTGATATAGGGCAATTTGTTCAGCAGAGTGATGTAAGCTTCGTTATGATTGCATCATCCATGACTTCTAGGAATAACATGATGCAATTCATATTATGTATGACACAATACCAGCTTCAGATTGCATCATTCATTGTTTTGCCTAAAAAGCAAGTACTGTCCAAACCCAGTCATAGATTTATTCATAGATCCAGTTAAAGATGTATTTTAGTTATTTCTGGTTTAAATTGAGACCCCTTCCCTTTATAACACTTATCCTCCGCCATTCCCAAGTCAAGGGTCGTATATACTGACCCAATAGCATATCTTGAAAACTAGAGCCAATCAACAATTTTAAGCATCATTTTCGTTCTCAGTGACCCAGAATTAGTAAAGTTTGACTACATTTATTTCAGAAGCAGTTTGGCTGTAGAGCAGTGTTACATGTGGAGAGTTTTACAATTACATATCACATTTTAAATTTGTATAGAAATATTACTGATATTTATTTTGTGAGGCAGATAGAATTCAATGGCAGATGTTATAAAAATCAAAATACAAGATCTCATGTCATCTATACAGACAATTTTTATTTCAATTGAAAAAAGATTATCCACCACACTAATAAATGTGTGGTGAAACCACGCACTGTGATGGTGTGAATCCAAACTGTACGGAGAAAAAATCCCTGCAAACCATTCAGAAGTTCATCTCCACTATCAGTTGGGATTGCTGGTTTCCTCCCTTTCCCCACACCCCCCCTTTTCAAGAATATGTCTATGATAGATATACAGCCATCCAGCCAATGCTTTCTTTCTCATTGCCAAGAGTAACTAAAAGATAATGTAAGTGTGTTAAACCCCAGCAGACTTAGCATGTTCCTGACTTAGGACTACAGGGAAATAGTTCAGAGAAAATAATTGTTTAAAAAAAAAAAATCACCAATACCACCTTCATCCATTCACTTGAAGCCACCATCCCCTAACACATCCTGAACATCTAGAGAGGTTCACATAATGAAAAAAATCCCCCCTCTCTGTACCTTCCTGACTATACAATGATCAGAAGCTGAACCACCAAAATACAATGGGAAAAACTATTCCTGTGATATTTCAACTTGACAGAAAACAGGAAGCACAAGAAATTTCATGAAAAAACCCTATTCTCATGATATTTCCAAACTGATTTATCATCCAAAGATGGTCAGATAAGCATGCCAATGTTCAAATGCTTATGTGTAACAAGCTTCCAAAGCTTTCAACATTCTTCTGTCACCTAACAAGAAACCAGAGAAAAGTATAGCCTCTCTCTTACTGAACATTGCAGTGCTTTACAATTACCAATTTATATCAAAATCAATGCTGACTTAAAATCTAAATATGATTTGAATGAAAACATTCCAAAGCTTATTTCCCAATAAATCTGGTCTATGCATAATCAAAAGCATTTTTTTCTGGCCCAATCAGCACAGACTTAGCAGAATAAAGGCCTTTGGTATAAGCAAAAAATTCCAAACTTGAATCTTGCAATTGCCCCTTTGAGGGTCATATATTGTGCACGTTTCTCAGCGGTGTGTCTGAAATGAATACTGCCTCTATGCAAAGCAATAGGAGGTCACATTATAATTAGAATGCAATCAGTGGAATTGGTTATGACTTGGTTTTCTTTCTGCAATGACAATCTATGCCGCATATGCCATTACATTAATATTTTCTGTATTACTAAAAGGAAAAAAAAGCTTTTTCATTGAGCAGCTGATATAGTTGTCTTTAACTAAAAGATCACATGAGCTAATCAAGACCCAAACAGTTCACCTTTAAAATACCCAAACCATCTGGCTGGCTGTCCCATGATAAATCTCAATGATAAATGTCTTCGTTTTGATGTTACAAAGGAACCACAGATCTGCTCAGTTTTGGCACAGCTGAAAACACACTGGCAACAGTAGAATAGAACTCAGATGTCCAAAAATATAGAAGTAAATCATTTTGACCTGCAGTGCATAATATATTTAGAGGAAACCTGATTGTAATAAAGAAAAGGTTTGGACTCAATTTCTCTCTGGAGAGGAGGCATTTAAAAAAATGTTTCTTTACTACATTTTACCAGATACAAATATACTGAAAATCTAATATGAAGCTCTGTGTAAGTTTTTGGATAGCCTCTAAGAAACCTTAGAATATGGTGGGTTTTTTTACCTCCACACTTTTCTATTCATCCAGATGACAAAGCAGAAAGTTTGAACTGTACATAATCAGAATGATTAATAATCCTTTCACACCAAGAGACTTATTTTCCCAGAGCTTCATCATTGCTGAAAATGGATGAATTGAAACCGGAAGCAGCGTGGGGTTAAGGCAAAGTCAGTGACTAAAGGCTAGCATAAGATTTATATGGATCTAGAGTGACGTAAACGGCGTCTCATCTGAAGGTATACTTTCATGCTCAGCCAAAGCTTCAGAAACAAATTATTTAATCATAAATCATTTTACCTTTTTATGTTACACATTATAAACATTTTCTTATAAATCATGTGTGTGAAAGGTAGATGGAGAAAGTTAAATATAAACATAGGCAAATACTGAGTAAGCCTTTGCACAAAACTCAAACAATATGTCACCAGGAACATGCCAAAGGCAAGTCAGCTGTAGCTGTGGCAATTCTATCCAATCAAAAGAAAGGCTCAAACCAAAATGTTATGAAAACCTGCATGAGATCTCATAATCATTCAGCAATTTGAATTTATGTTTGCCAGTTGAAGCACCAGTTTTATTGAAGAACCTCATATAGCTAGTTATGATCATTTGTGTGAACAAACTGGAAAGTCGGGATTCAAACAGTTTTGCTCTCAAACAATCTCTGTATAGTCACAAATGCCAATTTGTATAGAATCTACCATTTTAACTATCAAAAATGCTACTACATCTTAATTACACATCAAAATTAACTCTGAAACCTGGAAATTAACCACAGAAGAAAAAAAACAAATTCTAAATTATCTTACCATTTTACCAACATTCACTGTTGAAAATATTTTCTCAAAACATTCTCTCTAGCTACTTGTTCAATTATGTTGGTGTTCGTTCAGTTCTCTCTAATTTGTATAATCACCTGTCCTGAGCCCTGGTCTCAATCCAGTTTTAAATGATTTGTGCAATAATAGGGGTTTCAACCCTAAGCTTAGAAGGCTATTCTCCAAGCTAAGAGAGCACAACACTGGGAATTTCCCCCAATATTTAGTTTTTATTTTTCTTTACAGAATTTCTTCCCATTGCTTTGTAATATTCCATTGGACAACCACCCTAGAAATTCTTCTGTTGAATTGATTTAGAGAGTTACATCCCCACTTTATCATTGGCTAGCCAAACTATACATGTTAAATTATTTTTATCTTTCCTCATAAGTCCTTTCTGCTAGGTTCTTATTTTGTTGTTAAATTCCTCCCAATTTCTTGATCACTTACTAAAAATTAGGTGGTCACTACTGAAAGTCAAAATGATATCATTAATACCTCACAGTTACTATCATCTCTTTGGTGATCGGTTTATGTACCTTAACCATGGTGTGTCTGAGAATACATTAGACATTTACAACACTTCTTCATTTTACTTCTTTCTCGTACTGCCGTGTGGGTATTAAGTTTCTGAATTCTCTAAAATTTGCTTTCTTGAAATCGAGTAGCTTAGCTTCCATGCATACATTTCTTATAATGAAACAGCTGATTTTCACACCATGATATGCTGGTATGCCAATAGATATGTTGCCACAAAATGATGATTGAGAACAAATATATGAATGAACAGGCAGAAAAAGGTAAAAGGAGTATCCTCATTAAACACATATTGCTGTCATTGAGTTCAGGGCATAAAGTCTGTAGCAAATAGAATAAATGACAAAGTTTGAGAGAGCAACAACAAAAAAGAAAAAAAAATGATCAGGTACTATAGGTTGTACCACCATAGGTTTAAGAAAAAGTAGACACAGTAAAGGTGTTTAAGTAAATGTCATGTAGTCCATCTCCCTTGTTAGTGCCGAGCTGTTCCCTAAAGTATATTTGTTAATGTCCTGAGCAATATGGACTCCACCACTTCACACAGGGGACTATTCCACAGTCTAATAGATACCTCACTGTCAGGATGTTTTTTCCCCCGATATTAAGCCTAAATTTCCCTTCTTATTCCATCCTACTATTCACCCGGTAGGACATACATGATTCCTCTCTACCCTTCCTTATAAAATGTACTTCAAATACTCAGACACTTATAATTGACCCCTACTCACCAAACACACACACACACTTCATTGTTGCTTAGTCAAACTATACCAAGCATGCGGGATTTAGTTCTTAGTTTTTCTGCATAAACCAGTCCTTCCAGGCCCCTAATTATTTTTGTTGACTTACACTGAACTCCTTACAATTTGTCAGTATCTTTCAGATGCCCACAAAAGAACAAAATATTCCAAGTGTGATCTCTCACCAAAGCCATATAGAGAAGGACTTATGCTTCCTGTGGTGGGGCTTGATGCTCTGCATTTGCCCCACTCCAATTACATCAGCTTTTTTTCCACCACAAACTCAATTTCTGATTTCTTGTCCACTATCATTCTTATCAATGGGCCTCTTTCAACATATTTTCTTTTCTACATTTGTCCCACTCACTGAATATCTCTGTTTTGGTTTATTGACCCCCCCTCAACATATTAATCTATTTTTCTAAGATGAATTACATTGTTGTTTTCTGCTGTTATTTTTAGCCCTATTTAGGTCACTCTGTGTTATTTCTCTGGCCTCACTAGTGTTTGAAATACCACTTTAGTATCATCTGTGGCTCACCGATTATATTCCCCTCAGAGCAGAGGGCTCTTACAAAAGATCCAGGACACCACCTAAGTCCTGCACTAAGGCTAAAATGGGGCTTAAGTGGTCGTTAGGGTCCAGGGGAGGAGGGGCAGGGCGAACGATATGAGGATGTCTTTCATCCTCGATCATGAGTGAGAACTAGGCCAGAAACATTCTGATGAAAGATTATGGGGCTATTCCATGCTAACAAGGGCAGTCCATGCTATACTGGTATGAATGAGGGTACAAGGAAGTGTGTGGAAAAATAACAATAATCAAACGACTATGGGAAATGTTTCTTCCAGACGGTTATCAATAATTGACTTTTTTATTATTATTCTGTATGGTTTTATTTTTGTTTTGAATCCAGGTTCAGAGGTAAGTATGTGATTTGCTCTATATCTTATTCCAGTTCATTTATTATACCTATCACAATGATATCTGACTCTCTGTGGGATGCGTACAGCAAGTGTAGCCGAGTCATGATATTATCCTACTGCTTTCCTTGCATTTGCTGCAGTAGTTCTGGGAATTATGCCCAGCAGAAGGTATAAGAGAAATGAATCGCAGCTCTTTCATTGTTTGATTTGAATTTCATGTTACATGCCACGTGAGTAAATGCCTAACGTCTCTCAGAAAACTACAATAGGATAACTCCTTAGGGAGTTTAAGTCATTATACTCTTCCAGTGATTACAGAATGCCTGTGAAAACTGTAGTCCAAACGGGAAGACACTTTCTTTTCCCACCCCAAAAAATTACTAGACTATAAGAAGATATGAGACCAATGTTTATATTGATGCTCTTTTATAAAATTTACATTTTTATCTTATTGTAAAGATCTGTATTTTTTCACCAATTTGTTTCAGCTTCCAATGAAAACCAGCTTTTAGTACCAACACTGGGTTCACTGCTGAAATTGAAGCAATGCATACTGAGTTGCAAAATGTTCAGTTGATTGAGTCTTTTATGACCACCAACACTGGAAGGCAGGAGAAATGCTTAGTGAAATACAGTACAGGATTCCTTTTCTTCGGAGCTAATATGGATTATTTGTCTATTCACTGCAAGATCTTACTACCAAACTTTCACCGATCTTTGATCCCTTCAATCAATTCCTCTAACAGCTCTCTCTAATTTCTGAGAAATGATACAATTCACTGGACAGGAGAACAATTTTTGAAGTTCAGACTACCAAACATGAGATGAAATAATTTATTTGGAAAATAACAGGTCAATACCCAGTGTTATGGTGTTTTTCCTCACTGTGATAACCAATAAACTAAAAGTATTTGGAAAATGTTATTTGGTGGAGCAGAAATAGGCATGTAGGGTGGAATTTCTCCCTAACCTGTTGGAATAAAGAAGGCAGAAAGACATCTCAACTTTAGTTCATCCAGTCATTAATTTTCAGAGTAGTTTATAATTTGCTGAGACCTGCATGTCAAATATACCCTGATACAGCAGATAGTGATGCTGACGGCCTGAGCACTCAAACCCACAGGTTAATTTGCATAGTTTCATGAAAAGAAACATGTGGATGTTCTTGATGAGTGAACCTATCCTCTCTGTAATGCTGGAAGTGTATCAGAATGAGGTTAATTAAGGAAAATGAAAACATAAAGGCCTTTTGAACCATAAGAATATAATAGTAAGGAATGCTCTACCGGATAACGATGTTCAATGCACTCAGTCTATTAACTTGTCATTAAAACTATGTAGTGAAACACAGGTTGTTAAAATGTATTTTTCCTCTTATCCACTGTACTTTCCTTCAGTGTTAATACTAAATAGCTTAGGAAAAAGCCCTTGCACCACTACCCCGAGACCTTGGACTGCTACCCTTTCTTACTTAGCCACGTGGGCACCAATGATATCATGAAGATTGAGAGGATCACTGCAGACTATGTGGCTCTGGGAAGAAGGATAAAAGTTTGGGGAGTAAATGGTGTTCTCATCCATCCTCCCTGTTTAAAGAAAAGGCCAGGACAGAGACTGTCAAATCATGGAAGTAAAAGTGTGGCTATGCAGATGATGTTGGCAAGAGAGCGTTGGCTTCGACAGTGAGCTAATGCTCCAGGAAAGATGATTACTGTGCTGTATGGGATCCAGCTATCAAATACTGGAAAGATCTTTGGACATTGTCTGACTAACATGATAAGGAGAGCTTTAAACTAGGTCTTATGGGGGATGGTGACAAAAATCCGGCCAATATACATCTTTACTCAAGTAATGAAGACAAGGGAATGGGCTAAATTCTGGAGAAGGAACTAGAAACCACAACTGCATAAAAGAGGCATGAAGAAAATGCCTGTATACCAATGTACGGGGTGGGGGAACAAGCAGGACGAACTGGAAGTCATGGTAAATGAAGAAAATTATTATGTACTAGGCATTGCAGAGACATGGTGGGATAACTACTATTATTGGAGTACCTCCATTGACGGATATAACTTGTTCCGGAAGAATAGGTATAGGAAAAAAAGAGGTGGTGTTGTGCTGTATGTCAAGAATGTATACACTTGCTCTGAGGTTCGGAAGGAAGAGAGCAGCAGATCTAGTGAGAGTCTCTGGATGAGGATAAAAAGGGAAAAGAATAGTAGCAATGTTATGATGGAGGGAGTCTATCATAGACCACCAAATCAGGAAGCGGAGGAGGAAGTCTATGAGGCATGATACAAGCAGGCAATAAATTTAGCTAACAAAACACGAGCTAGTATTAATGGAGGATTTTCACTTCCCTGAGATCTGTCAGAAGACTATTACAGCAAAGCATAATATGTCCTGCCAGTTCCTAGCACGTGTAGGGAAACAACTAGTTTCCATTTTGGATCTGCTTTTGACCAACAGGGATGAATTAGTTGTGAACACGAAGATGGTCGGGAACTTGGGAGGAAGTGATCATGATCTGATAGAATTCAAGATCCTAAGGAAAGGAGGGTATGAGAACAGCAAAATAAGGACACTGAACTTCAGAAAGGCAGATTTCAACCAACTTAGGGAAACAGTAGGCAAGATCCCATGAAAAGACCAATTAGGAAGACAAGGAATCTAAGAGGGCTGGCAGTTGCTAAAAGATGTAATATTAGATACTCAGCATCAAGCTATTCCGATGCAAAGGAAAGATAAGAAGAGCCAGAGGAGCCCAATGTGTCTGCACAAGTTGCTTTTTAGCTATCTAAAAACAAAAGGGGATACATACAGGAAATGGAAGGAGGGGCATGTAACCAAGGAAGTATATATGGGAATAGAATGCACATATAGGGACAAAATAAAAAAAGAATGACATTCAGCTGGCAAGAAATGTTAGAGACAACAAGAAGGTGTTCTTCAAATATGTCAGACAAAAAAAAAAGATATAGGATGGTGTGGATCCATTGCTCTATGGAGAAGGTGATCTGGTAATGGAAGATAAGAAGATAGCAGAGTTCCTCAATTACTACTGTGCTTCAGTCTTCTACAAAAAATAACATGTGACCAGACAACTAGCAAAGTTACCATAGACAATAAAGTGGAAGGGACGCAGAGTGGGATAAGTAAAGAACACATCCGAAATCTTCTGATCAAGTTGAATGAATTTAAGTCAGTGGGGCCTGATGCTATTCACCTCATGGCGCTCAAAGAATTAGCAGAAGAAATCTTAGAACCACTGGCAATAATATTTGCCCACTCTCAGATGTCAGGAGTGGCCCTTGAAGACTGGAGAAGTGCTAACGTAGTACCCATCTTTAAAAGGGAGAAAAGAAGGGGTCAGTGAACTAAAAACCAGTCAGCCTGACCTTGATAACTGGGAAGCTACTAGAACAATGCAAAAACATTCAATTTGTGAATACCTGGTGAATTTATTAACAAAAAGTCATACCAAATCAGCTTGATCTCCTTCTTTGACAGGGTAACTGGTTTGATGGATTGGGGAATGTGGTGGACATAATACACCTGGATTTCAGCAAAGCTTTTGACACAGTCCCGACATGACATTCTCATAAGTAAGCTGGAGAAATGTGGCCTTGGCAGAACTACCATTAAGTGGATACAGAATTGGATAAACAACCACAAACAAAGAATAACTATGAATGGAATGATGTTAGATTAGAAGGAAGTGTCAAGTAGGGTTCCACCGGGATCTGCTCTGGGTCCAGTGCTGTTTAACATCTTTATTAATGACCTGGATGTAGGAATAGAGAGCATACTGATGAAATTTGCAGGTGACACAAAGCTGGGGGTGTTGACAACACTTTGGAGGATAGAGCTAAAATTCAAAGGGATCTTGATAAATTGCAGAACTGGGTTATTGACAACAAAATGAAATTCAACAAAGACAAAATGTAAGGTTTTACGCACAGGAAAGAAAAAACAAATACACAAATACAGAATGGGGGATAACTAGCTTAGCAGCAGCACCGCTGAGAAGGATCTGAGAGTTGTGGTGGATCACAACCTCAAAATGAGTCAAAAATAAGATACTTTTGCAAATAAAGCAAATGCAATTTTAGGTTGCATTGATAGAGGCATAGCATGCAAATCATGGGAAGTGATGGTACTGCTCTACTCTGTTCTGGTTAGGCCTCAGCTGGAGTACTGTGTCCAATTCTGGTCATCAACTTATAGATAGGATGTAGAGAAACTGGAAAGGATCCTAAGGCGAGCAACAAAGATGATCAAAGGGATGAAATTTAGGCCATATGAGCAAATGCTGAAGGAACTGGATGTGTCTAGTTTGGAAAAGAAGAGATTAAGGGCGGGGACATAACAGTCTTCAAATACTTGAAAGGCTGCCTTAAAAAAAGATGGAGAAAAATTGTTCTATCTTGCCACAGAGGGCAGGATAAGAGGCAATGGGTTCAAACTACAGCATAGCAGATTTAGATTAAATCTCAGGAAAAACTTCCTAACTGTAAGAATAATAGGACAATGGAATAGATTGCCTAGGGAGGTTGTGGAAGCTTCTTCACTGGAGGTTCTCAGAAACAAGATGGATAGCCATTTGTCGTGGTTTAGAAACAACAAATCCTGCTTCTTGGCAGGGAGTTAGACTAGATGACCCTTGCAGTTCCTTCTAACCCTATGATTCTGTGATCATAACAGCTCACTGGTTAAGATTGTCTCAGCACCTGACCCTAGGCAGAGTGGGGAAAAAAGTGGATTTATGCCATCTCTTAATTCTTCTGATCCAGGGATCAGTCAGGAGATGATTCAAACCTCAGTACAACTTATAATAGCAGCCTCAGGTTATTCTAAATTGCACTCCGCTTCATACAGCCCTACAGGGCTGTTCCAGAAGCCAGAAATAGCTTTAGCACGGTGGTACTGCAGTCACACCCTCTCTTGCTCAGGCAGACTCCCCCTACATAGCTTCCCAGGTCAGGAGCACAGAGCTAAGGGAATCCTCAGGAGTTGCGTTAGGACTCCTTTTGCCACTGTACCAGTGCAAACAGACCAAAACAGGGTCCAGAACCTGGCCCCAAGTCTAAAGTTGTACGTCTAATACTATGAACCATTTTCTAAACAGTTTTCAGAGTGGTAGCCGTGTTAGTCTGTATCAGCAGAAACAACAAGGAGTCCTTGTGGCACCTTAGAGACGATCACATTTATTTGGGCATAAGCTTCTGTGGGCTAGAAACCACTTCATCAGATGCACTGGAGTGGAAAATACAAGAGCAGGTATAAATATATGAAAGGATGAGGGTTGCTTTACCAAGTGTGAGGTTAGTCTAACAAGATATATCAATTAATAGCAGGATACCAAGGGAGGAAAAATAACTTTTGAAGTGGTAAGAGAGTAGCCCATTACAGACAATTGACAAGAAGGTGTGAGTAACAGTAGGGGGAAATTAGTTTTGGGGAAATTAGGTTTAGGTTTTGTAATGACCCAACCACTCCCAGTCTTCATTCAGGCCTAATCTGATGGTATCCAGTTTGCAAATTAGTTCCAGTTCTGCTGCTTCCAGGTGAAATTGCATTACATTTCCAGATTTACGTTACCAATCATCAATACCACCTTAGTTTAATTGGCTTGCTTTCCAACTTACTCCTCTGCAGTATGGCTTCTGTCTACTAGTAACTGTGCATGTTAGGGATCTAAGCTTATAACTTCACTCCAATGTTCTGCAAGTTCTCACAGCCAGCTCCTCCTCACTTCCTACAAGGAGCAGCTGCAGCAAGATTCCTCATTACCCTTCATCCATTACCCGACATCGAGAGAGGGTAACTTCTCCCCACTCACCCACAGAGGTGGTGGGGTGAGAAAGTGATCATCCCCTTTGGAATGCAACATATTGTATCTGTCTGGGTAGTGATACTCACTGGATTCCATCATGATCAGTACTGTAGTATCCACTAATAGTGGAGTAAAACTTTACTGCAACTGGCGTGAAACCTCACTATAATATTAGTGGACAGCCTTAGAAAAGCACTGTAACAACTTGCAACTTTTACTTCACTATAACCACATTCACTACATAAAATGACTTTCATATCAAACTACTCAGCATACTTTGAAAAACTGCTCCTTGTGTTACCATGCAGTGTCCAGGCTCAAAGCACTTCCATTTCATCAAACAAGCCAGCATTCTGTTAATCCGGAACAACCAAGCTGCATAGTCTGAAGGTAGAACATATACATGGATTTCCAATTTTTGTTGGTGTTTGACTCCATCTCTAAACTGATTTGTACATATCTTAGTTCCTAATAAATTCCTTGTTAACTATGTCTCTTACAACAGCAAATCACATCAGCTGGACTGAGGATTACCAACGACAGCCTTGCTCTTAAACCCAAGGAATTGGTATTAAACTAGTCTAGAGCAGTGGTGCTCAACCTTTCCAGACTACTGTACCCCTTTCAGGAGTCTGATTTGTCTTGCGAACCCCGAGTTTCACCTCACTTAAAAACGACTTGCTTACAAAATCAGACATAAAAATACAAAAGTGCCACAGCACACTATTACTGAAAAATTGCTTACTTTCTCATTTGTAACATATAATTATAAAATAGATAAACTGGAATATAAATTCACCTCTACCCCAATATAACGCGACCCGATATAACACGAACTCGGAAATGACGCGGTAAAGCAGCGCTCCAGGGAGGTGGGGCTGCGCGCTCCGGCAGATCAAAGCAAGTTCGATATGACGCGGTTTCACCTATAACGCGGTAAGATTTTTTGGCTCCCAAGGACAGCATTATATCGGGGTAGAGGTGTATTGTACTTACATTTCATTGTATAGTATAAAGAGCCGTATAAACAAGTCATTGTCTGTATGAAATTTTAGTTTTTACTGCTTTGCTAGTGTTTTTTATACAGTCTGTTGTAAAACTAGACAAATATCTAGATAAGTTGATGTACCCCTGGAAGGCCTCTGCACACCCCCACAGAACATGTCCTCCTGTTCTAGGGACAGAATTATTGAGCTGCTGAGGCGTGAACCTGAACTCATGTGAACTGTCCACTAAGCACTTAGGAACCTGGTTAATTCTCCCCGGTGTATGTCACCTAGGGAGAAGGACTGGCTAGTTTTTGATGGGCATGCAGATGCACAGCATCAGTTTCTAACCATTATAAACTGGAGTATGTCATCTTGCACAGAGTGAATTCTTGCCCCCTTCCTAAGGAAATCCTCTCTTGTGCTCCCTTTTGCATTTCTGATGCAACCCACATTGTGCTGGTGCTGTTCCCAACCTCTTTCTTAAACAAAGAAGCAGTACGGGAGAGACAGTTCACATCAGGGAGAACTGACATGGCCCTAGCAAGTGGAGGAAGTTGGGGAAAACAAGGGGATGGTGCCACAGCCAAAAGGGAAACAAGGGGTGTGTAAAGTTCACAGTGATTGTTTAGGAAGCAATCATAGCACATATTTCATATAACAGAACCACCAAAATGAGAACGTCAAATCTGAACCCAACTGAATTTTGGATGATTAGATTTAGATCTCCAAATCTAAATCAATCCCTAAGATTTAAGTGGCATCTTAGATTAAAACAAAGAAACAAACAGTTCCCGTTTTCCAGCTCCAGTTTGGTTACAGTCATAATCTCATGAGATCAGCTGCTTGTATGATAGTTCAGCCCCAGATAATGGAAATTTTGGGGGAAAAGGTGACTTCATGAGATTTTCATCAATTAAGATAGAAGAAATATCCAATAATTTGGGCCAAAATTTCATTAAGACAGTTATGGGATTTTGAAATCAAATCCAAACTCTGATTCAGCCTCAAATCTCAAACCTTATATTTACACTTTATCCCACTGCCACTCATCTCTATATATGAAATTCAGTGCATATTTCCACTACAACTTCTTGTACAGAAAATCCCTGTTGGCAAGCCACTGAAGTACTAAGACATGTCACTGCAAAAGACCTTGGCATTTTGAGACACAAGTGTCCATATACACTTCCAGTTGGTTTATATTTGGATATTTACACACAGATAATAATTGAAAATCTTTAATTTCCAATTCCTTGTGCCCTAGAATGTATAATTCTAAGGCTGCAGAGATAAAAGGGATGAGTGACAATATAAATAAGTATAGCATTACTTGGACCATGATTATAAGCAGTAACAGTAAATATTTATATTATGGTAGCACCCAAAGGCCACAATACAGAATAGGGCCCTATTGTGCTGGGGGCTGTACAAAGATGTGAGAGAATTCTTGTCATGAAAGGTATACAATCTAAAGACTACTGATGGTTTTGCCATCTTCCTACCAATAGCAAGTAGCTAATAATTTGTAATGATAAAAAATTAGTCACAAAAGTACAGTAATATTTTATAATACACTGAACTGTGTTGTAAAATTAAAACTAAAAATGTTGTAGCTGAACTGAAATAAGATCTGAGAATTTTATTGTTCTCCTTGTACATAAAAAATTTGGTTTAATGGTTCCTGCACTTATTAATGGAACCTAGTGTGTTCGAAATATTGGATAGTTTAAAGTCATTATTTCCTTTAATGTTCCAAATTGGTTGGCTACAAATGCTTTATGTGGATTATTAATGCATCTCCTGTTGGCATTTTGCCTTTCACCATTTGTCTTTGAGATCTTACTCCAAATTCAAACTTTGCTGGATTCCGGCAACTTAAAAGTTCCAAATAGCATTAGCCCTTATTCCATACATAGGCCCTGCTTGAGTAAATCCTTCAAGCACATGCTTAAGTCCATTCATATTTGCCAAAAGATTTTAAACACATGCTTAAAATTAGGTGCAAGCTTATGTGCTTTGCTGAATTGGGGTCATAGTCCTTATGCTAGTTATATCTTGCTGGATAAGAATAACAAATCTTTACAGCAATTGAAAGGGAGTGTGGACCTCACCCTCACTTTTTGATTGGTAAGCCTAAACTTAGCTGGGAGGATCACCTGGAATCCTTTGATTTGTGAATTTTTGCACTGGTGTTTTTTTCTTTATGTACATTATTATGCACATGAGCTCAAATGATTCAAAACATTTATAAGGCTTCATTGTATATACACTACTGCATAAAAAATGAAACAAGAGATTTTACATACCTCATGGTGCCTGGATTCCTCCCAGTTACTATTGTGGGTCAGAGATAAGGTTGTTACTGGAATATAGTATGTCAATTTTCGTTTTTTTAAATTAACTTACAAATGAGGAATTGGAATCTTTAGAATTGGAATCAGCTCTGACTGCAGAATCAGGAACTTGGTAGGTAACTTTTTTTACATGTACAAGCTAAAACTTACATTTAACATAATTTTTTGGCTTGATTTGTTATTAAGCTTTCTAGATAATTAAAAAGGTTGATGGCACTCAACAAGAGTGGATATTTATTTTCCACTTAAATAAATGTCAGTGGTGACACTAAATGGCACAATTGGGTTAACGTATATTACCCTAAATAGATCACAAAATCTGTTTTCATTCCTTTTTTTCCCCAATGAAATTATTCTGTGAAAATACCAAAGTTAACGATGACTTTATTGTAGACATTTGATAAATTATTTCCAGTATTGCTTTAGCTGCCCGCTTCACTATAACATTCACACAAAATGATTATTTCATCTTCCAGCCATACACGCTGGACTATAGGAAAAGAAGTTTTATAAAATATTGTTAGTATTTTTCTGTTCAATTTTCATCAAGTCGTCAGCACTTTAAGAAACTAACAGATAGTTCAGAGGTGAAATTACTATCCTAAAAAACATCTCCATGTTGAAACAGAGAGGCAGCAACATTCCTTCCAGATGTGCAATAAGAAGAGAGAGTCACACTATTCCCTGAGGATGTAAGAACTCTTAAAATTTCAAAGGCTGGTGCCAAGAAGCCTCGCCAGATTCACTCCACAAAAATGTTTGATGAATTACTTTGGTGAGCATCAACTTTGCAGATAAATGACTAAAAGTAGACTAGTTTATGTCTCAGCGGAGGAGGATAATTTTCCCTTTTGTTTTGGGAACTTGAAGCATGAAGAATGTTATTGACCATTCTACCTTTCACTGAGCTAACAACATTTTACTAAGGCCTGGTCTACACTAGGAGGTTATGTTGAATTTAGCAGCGTTAACTCGAATTAACCCTGCACCCGTCCACACAACGAAGCTATTTATTTCGACATAGAGGTCTCTTTAAATCGATTTCTGTACTCCTCCCCGACGAGGGGAGTAGCGCTAAATTCGACATGGCTATGTCAAATTAGGGTAGATGTGGATGTAATTCGCTAATAGCTCCGGGAGCTATCCCACAGTGCACCACTCTGTTGACGCTCTGGACAGCAGTCCAAGCTCGGATGCTCTGACCAGCCACACAGGAAAAGCCCCGGGAAAATTTGAATTCCTTTTCCTGATGGCCAGTTTGAATCTCATTTCCTGTTTGGACATCGTGGCAAGCTCAGCAGCACTGGCAACGATGCAGAGCTCTCCAGCAGAGGTGACCATGCAATCGCAGAATAGAAAGAGGGCCCCAGCATGGACTGATCGGGAAGTCTTGGATCTGATCGCTGTGTGGGGTGATGAGTCCGTGCTTTCGGAGCTGCAATCGAAAAACGGAATGCGAAGATCTATGAGAAGATCTCCAAAGCCATGATGGAGAGGGGATACAGCCGGGATGCAACGCAGTGCTGTGTGAAAATTAAGGAGCTGAGACAAGGGTACCGGAAGACCAAAGAGTCAAACGGACGCTCTGGATCCCAGCCCCACACATGCCATTTCTACGAGGCACTGCATTCCATTCTAGGTGCGGCCGCTACCACTACCCCACCACTGTCCGTGGACTCTGATGATGGGGTATTGTCGACGGCCGCTTCCTCAGAGATGTTTGCGGATGGGGAAGATGAGGAAGGAGATGAGGTAGATGAGGCAGTCAACAGCGTTTTCAACGCTGATTTCCCAGACAGCCAGGATCTCTTCATCATCCTCACGGAGATCCCCTACCAACCCTCCCAAGGCGGTAACCCAGACCGTGAATCAGGGGAAACATCAGTAGGTAAGTGTTTTAAACATTTATTTTGAACAGAATAGGAATGGTATCTTAACAATGGGTTTTTCATGATTAGTTTGTCCTAGGCGCTTTAGTTTCTAGTCCTTGCCAGTGCAGCTACTGGAAAATTCTGTCAATATGTCTGGGGATAGAGCAGAAATCCTCCTGGGACATCTCCACAAAGGTCTCCTGGAGGTATTGTGAAAGCCTTTGCATCAGGTTCCTGGGGAGAGCGGCCTTATTGCGTCCTCCATGGTAGGAAACTATTCCGCGCCAGGCTAGCAGCAAGTACTCCGGGATCATTGCCTCGCAAAGCATGGCAGCATACGGCCCTGGTGCTTGCTGGCATTCACGCAGCATGCGGTCTTTCTCTGTCTCCGAAATCCTCATCACGGTGATATCACTCATGGTGACCTGCTTTGAATTAGGGGAATGTTGGTATTGGGACTGATTGCCTGTTCCTTTACATAACTGTAACCGGCCATTTACAGCCAGGCGGTGGAGGCGTGACAGGGGCAGCATGGAAGGATCTTTCCTGGGGACAGCCGTGAGGGGGGTGGGACAGGGGCAGAGTTCATGCTGGCCGGATTGCCGGCAGCAGGAACTGGCCAACGCTAGGAGCATTGCTTGGAACGTGAAAGGAGGGCACTGCTATAAATTAAGCTTTAAGCAGCCAAAAGTCTACGGCTTACCATGTCTGCCTGCTAGCCGAA
Source organism: Trachemys scripta elegans (assembly GCF_013100865.1). Lineage (NCBI taxonomy): Eukaryota > Metazoa > Chordata > Testudines > Emydidae > Trachemys > Trachemys scripta. The sequence goes on along the minus strand of NC_048304.1, from coordinate 64,511,159 downwards.
TTCCGTTGTCTGGCCCCGCTTGTGTGATCTGTACAGCAAGACCCCAGGCACCCAATGGGAAGGCCGAAAATTCGACCTTGTACTGAGTGCGCATGTGATAGGTACTGTGCATGGTCTTGTTCACAGAGAAAGACTATATTCATTGTTCGCAAAACTATCTTTCTGAGGAATTCACTCCCTTTTTCCCATCCCACAGCTGAGAGTGTCTCCCGAGCTACCCCGGCATCCCCCTCCCAGAGGCTGGCGCAGATCAGGCGACGAAAGAGAAGGACACGGGACGAGATGTTATCCGAACTTATGGGCCGCTCCCGAGACGAGGTGGCACAGCAGACCCAGTGGAGGGAGAACATGTTGCAATACCAGTGATCACACAGCGAACGGGAGGACAGGTGGCGGCAGGAAGACCAGCAGGCGACTCAAACGCTGCTTGGACTAATGAGGGAGCAAACGGACATGCTCCGGCGCCTTGTAGATGTTCTGCAGGACCGGAGGCAGGAGGACAGAGCCCCGCTGCATTCTCTCTCTAACCGCCCTCCCCCGTCACAAAGTCCCATCCCCCCTCACCCAAAGTCCCAAGAAGGAGGGGCAGCAGGGGCCGTGAAAACAGTCACTCCACCCCTGCAGACTGCTCAAGTAACAGAAGGCTCTCATTCCCAAAGATTTGATAAGTCCTTTCCTTCACTCCAAAAGCACCTCACCCAAGACCCCATCCCAGTTTCATCCCCTAACTGTGTAGTTGTTAATAAAAAATACATTTCTGTTAATTACTGTTTCCATCATGTTCTTTTAGAGGAGAGTGTGTTTGAAGGGGGGGAGAAGGGGGTTGGTAATTGGAGAAGACAGTCACCTTTACCAGGGTACAGACACGGGGGCAGGTTCAGCAGAAGGTCACATACACATTGCAGTCACTAGGCACCCTGGTCAGTCTGGGAGGTGGTTTTCATGTTCTGTGGGGGGGGGGGGGCTATGTGAGTTTGTGGCGGGGTTGGGCGGTTACAGATCTTATGCAGCGGTCCTTAGCCTGGATGACAGAGTCACGCAGCAGGGGATCTGTAACCGCCCTCCCCCGCCACAAAGTCACATAGCCCCCACACACAGAGTCCCGAAAAGGAGGGGTGGCAGGCTCCGTTTAAACAACCAGTCCACCACTGCAGACCGCTCTAGGAGCAGGAGCCTGTCATTCCTCGAGTTTAGAAGCGTCCTTTCCATCACTACACCCGCTCCCCACCACAGTCTGCGTCCCAGTTTCAACACTTTACCACGAAATCCTTAATAAAGAAAACGGTGTTAATGAACAAAGTTTCATTTATTTTATTTTTAAAGGTGTGTTGGAAGGGGGGGAAGGGGTTGGTAACTGGAGAGGATAGTCAACATTAACTGAGTAAAGAAACGGGGGTAAGTTCAACTTCTGGTTAAACAAACTTAATAGTCACAGGTTACCCTGCTCACTCTGGAACCTAGCTTTCAAAGCTTCCCGGATGCACAGCGCGTCCCACTAGGCTCTTCTAATCGCCCGGCTGTCTGGCTGGGCGTAATCAGCAGCCAGGCGATTTGACTCAACCTCCCACCCTGCCATAAATGTCTCCCCCTTGCTCTCACAGAGATTGTGGAGCACACAGAAAGTTGCAATAACAATGGGGATATTGGTTTCGCTGAGATCAGAGCAAGTCAGTAAGCTTCTCCATCTCCCCTTCAGACTTCCAAAAGCACACTCCACCACCATTCTGCACTTGCTCAGCCAGTAGTTGAAGAGTTCTTTTTCACTGTCCAGGGCGTCTGTATAGGGCTTCATGAGCCAGGGCATTAGCGGGTAGGCTGGGTCCCCGAGGATGACTATAGGCATCTCCACATCCCCAACAGTTATTTTGTGGTCCGGGAAGTAAATACCTTCCTGCAGCCGTCTAAACAGACCAGAGCTCCTGAAAACGCGAGCATCATGAACCTTGCCCAGCCATCCGACACTGATGTTGGTAAAACGTCCCCTATGGTCCACCAGTGCTTGCAGCACCATTGAAAAGTAGCCCTTTCGGTTAATGTACTGGCTGGCCTGGTGGTCCGGTCCCAGGATAGGGATGTGAGTTCCATCTATAGCCCCACCACAGTTTGGGAATCCCATCGCAGCGAAGCCATCTATGATCACCTGCACGTTTCCCAGGGGCACTACCTTTGAGAGCAGTAGCTCAACGATTGCGTTGGCTACTTGCATCACAGCAACCCCTACGGTAGATTTGCCCACTCCAAAGTGATTCGCGACTGACTGGTATCAGTCTGGTGTTGCAAGCTTCCAGAGGGCTATGGCCACTCACTTCTGGACAGTCAGGGCTGCTCGCATCCGGTTGTCCTTGCGCTTCAGGTCAGGGGACAGCAACTCACAAAGTTACAGGAAAGTCCCCTTACGCATCCGAAAGTTTCGCAGCCACTGTGATTCATCCCAGACCTGCAGCACTATGCGGTCCCACCAGTCCATGCTTGTTTCCCGGGCCCAGAATCGCCATTCCACACCATCAACATGACCCATTGCCACCATGATGTCCACGGTGCGGGGTCCTGTGCTTTGAGAGAGGTCTGTGCCCCTCTCAGACTTAATGTCCTCACCGCACTGCCGTAGCCTCCTCGCCCGATTTCTCAGCATCTGCCTCTGGAAAAGGTGGATGATAAGGTGCGAGGTGTTGACAACAGCCATAACTGCAGCGATGATCTCAGTGGGCTCCATGCTCGTATTGCTGTGGCGTCCGCACTGTCAATCACCAGAAAAGTGCACGAACTGATTACCCGCCGGCACTTTCACGAATGGAGGGCGGGAGTGATGGTTGAATGACGACAGTTACCCAAAACCACCCTCGACACATTTTTTGCCCCAGCAGGCACTGGGGGCTCGACCCAGAATTCCAATGGGCAGCGGGGACTGCGGGAACTGTGGGATAGCTGCCCACAGTGCACCGCTTCTAATGTCGACGCTTGCCCCGTTAGTGTGGACTCTCAAAATCGAATTACTGTCCTTAGTGTGGATACACACGTTCGACTTTGTAATATCGGTTCCACAAATTCGCTTTAAGTAAAATCGAACTACTCTCGTAGTGTAGACATACCCTAAATTTCCTTTCAGTATGAGTCCATAAATTTAGACAGAAAGAGACAGCATCTCCACAAAACTTCTTATGCAATAGCACGGCAAACAATTGATTTGTAAATTGTCTGAGTCTCTACAGTAGGTGGAAATTATTGCTATGCAATGCAAAATGCATGGCCAACTCATAAATCAACCGGATGGAAACCTCAGCCATGGAAGGAAGCAAGACCTTGTAGGTAAGGCACAGGACAGGGACACAGGAGATGGAAGTTCAATTCCTGACTCTGCCACAGACTTCTTGTGTGACCTCGAGCAAGTCCTTACTCTCTCTGTGCCTCAGTTCCCCAACTGCAATGGGAATAATACCATTTCCTTTTTCCTACCCTTCATCTGTGTTATCAATTTAGACAGTAAAATATTCAGGGCAACAACTGTCTCTTACTCTAGGTTTGTACAGCGACTAGCCCAATGGGGCCTCAAAGTAGCGGCAATACAAATAAATAAATAATGGCTATAAGTAGCCTAAAAATAAATAAAACATGCATAATATTTTTAAAAATCAACTCTTTGATAAGTTTTATCTAAGCGATATCTTCAAAATAAAGCTGGAGTTCTGAGTAAGGCCACAAAGATTGTTTTGTCTAGGCCTTAGCTACAAAAGCAATCTCTTCATTTTCTTGGGCACTTGGGAATCTGGGAAAAGTTAACCTTCACTTTGTTACCCAAGGTGCCTACATGCAATAATGCATGTCCCTAAGGGAAAAAATACCATAGCAGGGAAACATTTTTCTTTTTGACAGACATGTTGAAAGGACAGGTTAAGAGAGAGCTTTCAGGATTGCTACAGGAATTGGCTAGTAGTCACTAGAGTTCATTTCTTGTTTCCAAAGTGATCAAAGATGATTTCTTATTGAATAAAACCAAAACAATTATAACTGCTTAGAAAAGATTTCAGTATTGCAATATCATCTATGAAAGAGACAGGCGCAATTTATGATGGTGGTTAATCTGAATGTGAAGTATTGCTCCAAATGCAGTTTTTAATACTTTGCTCCCCACCCTCCAATCTCCTTAACATTTTCTGGAACTCTGATTGCCTCAAAACAAATAAAATCTTGTGTACAAGAAATTATTTTGGCAAAAAGCACAAGGGCGTATTATCACATTTTTTTACTGGCACAAAATCTAAGAAAAGCCTCAAGGTGCAAATGATCTGCAGTCTTTTAACATCATGGTTATTTATTTTTATTACTCCTTACCCTATATTATAGGTACATTCATAGCTCCATTTTCCAGTGTTCTGCAAGCTCTGTAATAATGTGGGTTTTTTTTAAAGATTTCCAAATCATCCTCTATACCCCGTCAATCAAAAATGCAATGTAACGTCTACCAGTTGTTATAGTGGTCAGAGACAGCAAACTGCGGGGCACCACAATTTGGACCTCCGATAAGGACCTTTGCTCAAGACTGAGATAAATGCCATAGTCTGGGTAGCATTTGTTATAAAAACATGTTTTGCAATATCTTAAACAATGTCTTTGCATACAAACTGATATGCTCTGAATTAGTGTTTAAATACCACAGTTCCTATTTTATTACGCATTATGTACTGAACTAGTTCTGTCAAGTTTAGGACGGTATGACATAATTTTGAGTAAATCTAAGCACATGCATCTTTTTCCACGGAAACATGGAAAATTACAAGTATGCCCATTTCTCCTGTCTCAGAAAATTTCCATGAATATTTTGATAAACAGCTGTTACGCTATAGTCGTTTATAGCCATAATAGCATGAGCTTCAGCAAAGAAATGACACCGCATCAGAAGCGATCACATCATTATTTTTGTGAACAACTTAGAGAAGTACACTGTGGATCATTTTGATTTGGGGGTTTACTGGACAGAAAAAACAACAACAAAAATCCCTTGTGCTTCAATGAAAAAGCCCTTGTATTGCTCATTATCTGCCCTCTATAGCAGAGGTGGTCTGCCTCTCCCTCTTCCTGCAACATCTTAAGGAGCACAAATGGTTTGAAATGTTTAACTGATCGGTATGCTCCTCCCCTGGGAAATGCATTTTGTAATTATTCAAAAATGGAAGGTGACAGTGTAAGGAAAGGGTGCCCCTTTATTTAAAAAATAAAAACATTTTTATACTGTGGGGGAACCACATGTTTAGGGGGAAGTTATTTATTAAAAGGAAAATGAAATATCAATAGAAAATGTGATATAGCTGGGATTTTAAAAGGAGTCTATGGGGACTAAGACACACAAAAACATATGCTCCTTTGAAAAATTGCAGCCTATATGACATACACAGAGAAGTTAGCTAAAAACAAATATTTTTGCTGGAAGGTTGCAGTGTAACACAACTTTATTTCTTAGAATTCAGAACCCTAAACATACAAAACGGAGGGAGACAAAGAAGGCTGTTCCCTAAAGCAGAGATCCAAAACTCAACCCACCTTGCGCTATGCTGATCACTGAGAACACAGATCACACTCTTGCCTACATAGCATGCTAGCCTGCAAGCAGGTCTTGGAAAACCCTAATGTGAGGGTCTGCAGGGACTAAAACCTGAGTCTGCAGGATGGCCGACACACCGCTGTGCTGCTACGCAGAAACCATGATAGGGTTGTCTGCATTATCATCTCCATGGGGTCTACATAAACACCTTAGAAAGCAGGACTGATAGCTTCCCTCATGGCCCCTAATTGGTCCAGGTGCCCTATTTAAGCCCAGAAAGAGTTCCAGGAAGTGTCAATGAAACAAGGGAGACTCCTTTCACCAACTGTATGATCCACCTGCCTCTCAACTTCCTCCTGGACTCCTGACCCTGGCTCTGACTCCTAGTTCCTGATTCCAGTTCTGACCCACTGTGCTGCTCCTAGCTTCTCATCCCACTAGAGATGACTACCCAAAGCCCTGGTTGTGATATGTTAAGCTAGAAAGGGATAGCTTGCAATTTTAACAGTTTTGTATATACTGCACATTCAAGATCCCCCGGCACTTCTCACAAGAATAAAGGGGTTCTCTCATGAGTTCTCAGCCAAAGCTCAACTTGGTTAATTTCAGTCTGTCTAAATTGCATCTGTGGTTTCTTTCATTGTTCATTTGTTTTTACATCTTGTGGATGACCTCAAACTGGCAGTCGAGATTGGGAGATGGCATGGAGCCCAGCTGAGGTGTTCATTTGATCCCATGGGAAAGTGAGACTTTTGAAAGACTTCAGAGAGAGACAGACACACACACACACACACACACCCCACCTCTGGGATCTAGGAGAAGGCAATTCCTAACTTTTATGTGAAACACATGAGGTTCTAAATGGTTTTGTAGAGAGATTTCATTTTTCCTCACAGTGAATACAATACATGTTCATTATCACCTAAGAAGTATATGTATCTGAAATGGACGTTTTTATCACTTAAATGACAGAAAGGGTAATTTTGTGATTAAGGCACTCGGGAGATTTGGATTCGATTCCCTTCTGTGCCACACTTTCTGTGTGGCCCTTGAGCAAGTCACTTAATCTGTCTGTGCCTCAGTTTCCCTTCTGTAAAATGAGGCTAATAATGTTTCCTTTCTCCTACACACTGTTTAATTTTTCTATTAAGACTGTAAACACTATGGGGCAAGAAATATCTCTGTGCAGACAGCACCTAGCACAACAGGGCTTGTAAGAGCTACTACTACTACTAAGGAGATCTAGACCAAAAAGTAAAATCTATTTTCCTTCAAAATGTGATAATTTAAAGCCCTCAAGTATTGTATTGTGAAATCGTATTGCTCTCTTTATTGACCTTTGCATCACAGTGGTTGCCAAAAAAACAAAAACAAAAAAAAACCCCTCAGCATTTGCCAGTGGTAACCACACTGTGGTCAATGGGACGCTATAGTATTCCTGATACTTCAAAAAAGAAATAGTGGTGGTCACTACTGACATTTTAATGGGGATCACTGTATCACTGACATAATGTTATAAACTAAAACAAATCAAAATGTGGCAAACTCTACAGTAACCCCAGTAGTGAGGAGTGAGTTTGTTTGTTCCTTGTTTCTTGCACACTTATGCTAGAATATTATGGCTGTGAAACAAGAAAGGAAACATGGAGATGAGGCTCTGACAATGCTAATGTAACCAAGTTCTCCCTAGATAATGCCAGGGTCAATGAAGCATAGGATGTGTGTTATTGTACCCCAGGTACTGAGATAGATTTTGCTAGGCACAATGGGGTAAAGTAAGGACAGGGAAAGAGCCTCATCCCAGGAACAGGATTACAAAGTCTTTCTCCACCAGATACAAAAACTGGAGCCGGCAGGTGCCAGATCCTTTGTTAATTGTGCCCCAAGGCTCCAAACCTCCCTGCCTTATGACATTAGATCAAGCTCCTTTCTTTCCATGTATTCAAAATTCCCATTGTCTCAAGCTTTTGGACTCTGCAGATTATTGCCCTGTAAGGGCCTGGAGACGCTCTGCATAAAAGATACTTTATAAATGCAGATTTCTTTGTTTATCGGAATCTCCTCGCTTATTACATCATAGCAATGGAAGCTCTTTTAGCCTTTTTTGCTTGTTTATTTTGTACACAAAGGCAACAGAATACATATGAGAAAAACAGAATTTTTAAAAAATTAACCGATTTGGGCACTTGTATGTCATGTGACAGACAAAAGAAAACCTAGGGGGACTCTTTAAATCATTTAGAAAGGTTTGTAATCACTCCAAAGCATCTCCAAATTTAGCGAGTGCAGCCCTCCTCTTCCCTAAGTCATGAAAGAAATCTGTGGGACTGAACCCACAGTTCTGTGCATTAACCACAAGACCATTCTTCATCTATAATTGCTTTTGTGCTATGAAGAGATCGTGCCCAATCCCACTATTTTAGGGTTCTCATAAGGCGTTAAAGTCACATGAAGAAAGGGTAAAAACCAAGAATTCACTAATGAATTATTTGAGAGAGAGCTGATTTGTCTAAATATTGTAATTGTCTAGAAGACAAAAGATTTGTCCATATTTCATCTTCAAGCACACATTCTCATTGTTCATAGACTGAAGGAAGTCTGACAACCATCTTGAGATGTCAGATTTATAAGTGTCTTTCCAATGACATATTTCAAAGCATTTGATCATTGACATTGTAATACACTTTATCAAGAACTTCTTTTTTTATTCCCTTTTCCTTTTGTTTTTAAAAAACACTAATCATCAAACTATTTTTAATTAGTGGTGCATGAATCTGAGCAAGCTGTTTTTAAGGTATTTCCAGCCTGGCCCCATACCGGTAAAAATTGGAAATCTCAAAAATAGATCTCATGGTGGAATTTCTAAACAGATTTCTCTCTTAAGAGATGCTAATAAGTTTGGATGCGCTCCAGAGAGGATGCAGCCATAAATACCACTTTGTGCTGTTGGATCTTAGTAGTTATGGGTAAACTCAGCCAATATTTGGATGACAGATCATTAAGGAACACCTATGGACTGTAAGGAGTTGTACTAATGTTTTAATAAGAAGCAATCTTCCATCAAAGTCAGTACTGAGCCAGTGTTGTAATAGGGTGGTATGGAGCATTTTGCCACTTAAAGGGACATTTTTTGAGGTGAGATATAAAGCTGAAGTCTTGTCCAGCTTGTGACAATTAAAGATTAAACTCAAATAATTACATTCTGTTTATATACGGTGAGATTTTCAAAATCACTGAGCTCTGACCTAAGTCTGCTCCCATTCCAGTCAATGCTGAGTGCTCCTGAAAATCCCCCTCATAACGACCCAATTTGGTGTAGGGGATATTGCCACAGAGTATATTGCAGTGAAACAGAGTATTAGTGATGGAATCTCTCTACATAACCTATTACACACGCAGAGAAAGTCTGATACAGCTGATTTCCCCCCCTAGGGTATGTTCCTGACCAGCTCAATAGACAACGGCTATTAAGCAGAAATATATCTAGACAGCCAACTAATAATGAGAACATATTACACGTATACAGCACTTATCACCCTCAAGGATTTTAAAGTGATATATACAGGAATTAACCTATTTCTGGGGTGAGATGCAGCAACAGCTTAACAATGCACAACAACATTGCCTCAACTTTATATATTGCCATATATATTTCAACATTATGTTACTCTATGTGTGGAGATTTGAAGTTTCATATATCCACTCACATGTGTATGGCTTAAACGCTCGCACTTAGTTGCTTTTAAGCATGGAGATGTCTATCATGTACATAGATTTTTCTCCAATATTTTGTACAAGTTTAACTACAGCCATAGGGGAAAACAGACTAGAAATTCCCCAAAGTATTAACTTAGATGCTTCCAAACACAGTATTTCAAACCTTCAGATCAGAAAAATCACTGCATGAACTGATTGAAAAAGTCTTTTATATTAAACTTATTAAATCTGGGGATCTGACAGAGAACAGAAATCCAATGGCCTTTTAACTATGAAATAATGGAATAGTATTTGGAAAAATAACATCTTCAAATCCATAAATCAGTGCTGTCCAAGAAACCTGTGAACAGATATTAAATAACTTATGCTGGAGCGTGAAAAAGAAATAAAGAATACACAAATAACAAAAGCAATCAAAATCTTAAAGTAATCCAAAATGCATTAGCTTCTTGACTTCAAGACTAGAAATATTAACTCTCACCACCCATATTTTATTACACTCTCTCTATTTTTGCTTTATATTTCATTCTTTACTCCATCATCATATTTAGAAAAATATGTGATCAAAGATAAATTTAGTTGTACATTTATGTATCATGATGATTAGACCTTGCTATTGCTACTATTTTTTTCAACATCTTTGAACCAGGGAACCAGTTAAAAGTCAATGTTATAATAACAAATCATATCACATAAGAGCAAGATGTTCACACAGACTGGAAAATACGGTTCAAGACCTGAGGTGTATAGATTGGATCCTGACTGCCCTCACCAACTGCCAACATGCATTGAAAGTGCGCAGCACCTTTCAAACTAATTCAGAAACTCTGACAACCTAGCTAGTTCTCCAAATTTTCAATAGAATAAAACCAAATTCAGCTCTCAGTTACATTGTATCCTGAGCAACTTCTCCATCTTCATGGTAATAATATTAGTTCAGCCTACATGTGGTATTGTAAATTAAACTTCTATGCTATTACTCCAGATTTACAAAGCTGAAACAAAGTAGAAGGTGACTCTGTGGTGCAATATTTTAACTGTGGTTAATATTTTAACTCACTCAAAAGTACATTGACAGAGGGCACATTTTTAGAGGAGCAAACAATCATACTATAGCTTCACAATAGAATTTTAGAATAATACTCATAGAAAAGACCGTGTATTTTTAAAGTTCCTATCATAGACCTTATTGTAGCCATTCCTTACATGGAATTCCCACTCAAGGTATTTCTAGTCGCCACCTCAGGCCACTGCAAGCCCATTTCTATGACTCTGTCCACAATCACCTCTAGGAATCTGTCAGCATTTTGTTTTTCATTTACTGTTGCAAACATAACTATATTTTATATGACTTTTCAACAGATATTCCAGTTTGCAATTTACCAAGCTGAACCTCATATTAATCTCCTGGTGTTCTCTAGTGTTATTTCTCCCTCTCAGATTCCCAGCATCACCCAATTGAATGTCATCTGCAAAATTAACATACTATTCTAATTTAGCCTCTTTTTCCAGATGATTAATGAGTCCAGCAACTCCTCTCCCCTATGGCACCAACACCAGTGAGTAGTGTGTAAGATCAATGAAACTGGAGAACTTAAAGAGAAAAAAGCAGTTCTTGGAGCCTGATGCCTTCAATAGCATCACTTTAATGTTCTGATTCCTTTGACTGTGAGACCACTAAATAAAACAACTCTTATTTTACTATTAAATTAAGCTCATCTTGGTAAAGGGGTTAATTTTTCATAATGTCCTGGTTGGCATGAGAAGGAATGCAAAGCATTGTCATGATTAACATTTGAGAGAGGAGCTACCCTCTCTCCCCCAATTACATCAAATGCTTAGAGGTTGAGTAGATGTGTACATATCTCCATTTTATTTCATTCCAATTCCCACCTGATATTTTTTATTCTTTGTGTATGTTGAAAAGTATGTTAAAACTACTACGTATAAGGGGATTTCTGTTCCTGCTTGAAGGCTGCGGGGCTCTGTAGGGGTCTTCAGCTGTTGGTCTGCAAAGAGCCAACCTATGGCAAGGTGGGTTGAGTTTGCCCCTTTGCCTTAGGGAGCAGCCTGCTTTGTCTCCCTATGGTTTTGGTTCTTGTGTGCAAAGGTTCCTAAGAAATACAAAAGTTGAAAACTTCTAGCAAAAAATACTTGTGTTTAATCTAACTTCTCTGTTTGTGTGCCGTGAAAATAATACTTAACATGTCAAATTCCTCACATCAATAATGGCTGGCTTTAGTCCACATTAAATTGCCTTTGACCAGTTTGACTAATCTAGTGTTATATAGTTAAAAAAAAGAATATAAACTATATATAAAATTTGTCCTTTTTTTCTGAAGAATTTATCATTCAATAACTTATTTAAAGCCAAGTCATTCAGGTAATTTTTTTCTTTTTAAGAGAGAGATTCAGGTTCTAGGGCAGTGTGTTGTGTTGATGTGATAGCTTTTTACATCTAGGACATGGATTCAAATTATATTTGGGTCATAATGAAATTACAATGAGTTTAGGGACCTCATGTTAGTCTCTATTTATTCATGACTAAAACCCATCTCGACTAGCCAGTGCATGTATAGGGAAACTGAGCTACAGACCCGCCTCTCTCTCTCTTCCACTGGGGGTATTGTGTGACACTGGGGCAGTATGATAGGAAAACAAATTCAGGGACTGGAAATGTGCTTGGCCTTTAAGCGAATAGCACAAAGACTCCTTGTTCCTCTTCCACATTGTGCACCTGTGGAAGGACTGGGCAAAATCAGACCCTTATTTATTAACCTTAAGTTTTTCCATCATCATTATATTTGCAGGTATTCTAATACACTCACATTACAACACTATGTCATTTCAGAAGTAAAGCCTATGGTTCCTTAGCTTTTATAACACAGAGCTTAAACAAATTTACTGAATTTTGCCAGTGCTTCACTATGTGATTTTAGGAGTCTATTTTCCCCAGTGGCACGTAAGTACTAAAATTGCACTGCATTGTATTTTGTTCTCAGCAGGTGGGAGAGTGCATAGTCAATGGGTTATTTTCCATTCTTCATTTCAGTTTTATGCAGCCACAGGTGGGGGGTCTCTCAGGAGGTTGCTTACGTTTACTAGATGCTTTAGAACCACACCTGAGCTTTCTTAAAAGGCACTTACAGAACACACGGATGTTATCAGTCATGCAGCTCTCAAACCATATAAGGCAAAACAATTGATGACAACTAAAAAAGATCAACTAACCTTCTTACTGTTAAGGAACACAAGACAGCTTCATTTGCTGATATCTAGTGTTTTATCCTTTAAAATCACTGATTAGTCTTGTTGTTCAAGGGAGTACAAAGCTAAGGAAGGGTACTAAGATATTTGCCACCATCTATTCTTCTATCCAGCGAGAATACTAAAGACACACAAATTATTATAAAGCCAAAAGAGGAAAGTTGTTCAACAGTACTAGGTGACATTTGCTTTTGGAGCTTTGATCAGCAAACATATCATTAGATCACAAATACAGTCATTCATTTCCTATAAAATGTTGACAGCTTTCTCCACTCGCATAGGAACAGGCACCGAAACATTACAAAGATACCTCTCTCTTTCCTGAAGGCAGAATTAAACACACACACACACACACACACACACACACACACACACACACACAGCATCTTGTTGGCTGCTTCTGGATTGGAAGACATTTACATGTAATAGCAAGATGTGTGTGCCATAAAGAACCAACACGCAAGGGGATAAAATAGTTTTATTGCTCTGATGCAGATGGCTGCCCTTCTGACTGTGCAGGAAATTTATTTTCTTGTTCTTTTTCCTTTTAATTGTAAATAGGCTTCTACATGCATTCACCATGTGGGAATTAGTATTTTGTTTCTAATGACACTCGCCCACCCCTCCCCACAGCTGAGAAACACACATTCACTGTGAGACAGCAGGCAGAGGCCACATTAGAATCCTACTGGTAAGCATGAAACCAGAATGTGACTCCCACAGAGTATGGAAGCCGAAAATGGAAAAATCCAATTTATTTTAATTTTAAAATAGAATCATGAATAATGTGAAGATGCAGAAGTACTTTTTTGTTTGGGTGGTGGGGAGGAGGAAAGGACTAAATGTATGGAAGGCCAGATATTCAGAAATGCATGGAATCAGTAAGGCGACAAAAATATGAATACACATGCTACACTTCAAAAATCCTGTATTTGTGCATGCAAAGTGAGTACCTGGTTGCTTAATGGCCCATTTGCACAGTTAATTATCCAGTATTTTAGGATTTTATTTGCCCACCTGTTACACCCAGCTCTGAATATCCGATCTATAGCAAGAGGTCTCAACTATGTTAAATATTGAGTCTTTCCTAAAATTATGCTTATGGAAGACTTCAATTATATTACACGATTGCTTTCACTAACATTAGTGCAACAACCTTAAACTTTGTATTTCCTGATTTGGTGCATGGACTATCTTTTGTCATGTGGCAGATTTTGATCGCGCTGTTAACTTCGCACGGCACTTTACTCCAAGAAATCCCAATGCGGTCAATGGGGATATTCATAGGGTAAGGGCTATTCAGTGAGAGTAAAACTATGAAAGTCTGGCCCTGCGTGTTTGTAAATCACCTAGCACATTCTGACTCTGATCTTGACTGAGCCTTCGGGGCAGAATTGTAAAAATGATAATATATTATAAAAGTGCATGTAAATTCCTAATCTTAATATTTCATTAAATAGATTTTACATTTAAAATACATATTCACATGGTAAAGCATCTTACTTGAGACACCACTATATTAAAAGATTTAATGATACTGCCATTAGAAACCTTTATTTCAAAATGGTCAGAAATTTTAAATGAAGAAAAAAAAAAGCACGTTTGCCTGGATTTTAGTACACACCTTAGTGGCAATATTGGTTTTTGGCCAATTGTGTTAGCTATACACCAGGGTCACTGCTCACTGCATGTGGGGCAAACCCTCCCAACCCCTGGGTTTAGGCTGGCCTGGTGCCAACCTCGACAAGTTGACAGCCCAGTTTTGAAAGGATAGATAGGTCTAGAAGGAAGCAAGGAAAGAGACATCAAGAAAATATCAAAAAGTTAGGGGAACAAGCTTCTGTTTTCCCCTTCCTGTGGCTGCACTTACATAACAGTTCTCTTGGAGAAAAACTTTGTTGAAGGTTGAGTGTGCAAGAACTACTCATTTTTCATATGTGCAAGAATCTCCTTGCAAAAATACAACCTCTAGTTTCACAACCTGCTTGTAAGACAAGAGTTCATCCAGCTTATTTTCCCACCTCCATCCCCATTACCATCAAGTGCATGTTTTGTCATTGTTTGGCATACAGAATTCATACTGACATCAGGGAAAGCTCAGTGCACAGAATAAAGGCAAAACAAGAACCTGCACTGCAGATGGGAGATGTGACTTTTGCCATTAACAGTTTCAAGACTAACTCTTTCTCTGCATTACAGAACAGTACATACGGTATTAATATAGTTGCATGTGTCTAAGTATTATATTAAAATAGTGTAAAAACCACACCCTGTTTCAAATTCCATTTAAACAAGGGTTACAATCTGTGTGCTGAACATTCATTAATGGTTATGAATCAAAATAGAGAGGACTATAGCAGGTGTGCACATCTAAGAATTTCAATACACTATAAAACTGTATATAGCCAACAGCTTCATCATTTGGCCTTTCTAAGCTTGGAGACAGGCAATTTTTCATGATTTTACCATTTTTGGCCAAATGTAAACTTTTTAATTAAATATCCCACATGATTCCAGATGTTTGTTTATTTGTTCCAACGAGGCTGTAAAAATGCCTGCATGATAAAATTGGAGGACTAGTGCTAAAACAGGCTAGACTGGAGCGCTAACTAAACATGGGAACTCTCAGGAGTATGACTGTACACAGCAGTGCTTGTGCTTTGAAGCCCGTTCCTCCGAGGGAGCTGAAATACCATGGTTACAAAAAATAGCATGACTGGACTTGTTTGTTCTAAAAAGGTCATTATTATAGAGCCAAATGGCTGGTTTACTGGCCAAGTTTTTTTGATTGCCAATTGTGTACACACTGAATTTCTAAGGCTCCTGCAAACCTAAAGCTAATTTTAATATAGGTTTACTTTGTTGGAGCCAACCTTTCCACAACTTTCTGACATTTTATAGACTTGGTGTTGGGAGACTGAGCATTTTCATGGTTTCTTGACACTTTCATGACAAAATGAGCTATGTCTTGAAAAATCTGAAGCTTTCTATTCCATTTAAGCTTTTGCACCCACAGCCATTATCCATTTTCTCTCTGATCTGATAGGGGTGACTGGCAGCTAGGTTTGTGAGATGGTTGTGGTGAATTTTGGGAAAGTCATGATAAAAACTCAGAAGTTATGGAGATATTGGGGAAACTATAAAGAGGTTCAGGCATGCTTTGAGTAGCCTAATCAGGGAATGCAGAACTTTGCTAAGATAAACCTCTAAATGTAATTTGAAAATAAATGCTGGTATTTTTAAAGGAAGCTAAGGATGCTGGTCATCCAACACTCACTGAATATCTATGAGACTTGGGCACCTGACTCCCTATGCTTCTTTGAAAATCCCAAACAAAAGTTTTAAATCTTATTCTTGAAATTTTAGGTACTTAACTACTTCTCTTCCCCTCTTACACAGTCTTCTTCAAGGCCTAAGATCTTTTCTTTATCCATCACAAAAGCTACCACAGAGCTATTTCCTCCTTCTGGTCAGCCTGCTCAACAACACACAAACAGTTTTCTCCTGCCCATGGATTCAGAACTTCTGGTTCAAACCAAGCAATGCAGATGAGACTCACAAAATAAAAAAATATTTTTTTATTTAAAAAGTATTAACTCAACTTTTCCGAACCTCAGAAAAGGTTTTATGCTCGTTTTGAGCAAAGCTTGGAATCAGTTTACATAAAATTTCAAGCTTGTTCACCCATCCCTAGTTCCATATGACTGGTTGCTCCCATCAATGTAATACACAAGATTTTTATGCTGAAGTTTTAATCTACAGTATCCTGATTCAAATCCAACATTCCCTTGAAGCACAGAAAAGAAATTTTGACTCTGTAAGTGACAAGAACATGAATCCAATGACCCCCAAAATGTATTTCTTGAACCATAGTAGTCAGAGTCAAAATCAAAACCAACTGCAATTTATTCCACTTTTGGTAAAGTCTCTGTGATTTACAGCAAAATGTATGGACAATGAAACAGACTCTCACCACTTAACAAGTAAGGCAAATTTGTCCCACTAAAGTCCACTGCTATTCCAGAGCAGTCTCCATTCCAGTGACAGCTGTGACAGTGATGGCAGCAGTGTCAACCTCATTACTCTGTGCCTTTTCATGAGATCCCCAGTAATAAGCCACTCCTTGGCACAGGGACTAGTGGCTCACTTTTCCTACATGAACATCAAATGCAGCATCAGGAATCATCCAATGGTAGCCTGTTAAATGACCCACCTTCCTCGGAAAAGTCCCTCTTGAGCAGCAACAGCAAAAGCACAAGAAGTTCCTGTTCCCCCCTACAACACAGAGCTCCCGAATCTCCTGAAGCCATCTTCTCACCTTATCTGCATTGCAGGGACTTAGGTTGCTTTGACCACTCTCTAATGGAGCTAAGTACCATTGCCACGGCCACCAATTGACCCCTTTTAATTTATTTTGCCAAATCCCTGCCACCAAGTTAGTCTAACCATGCCTCCCACTCTTCACTCCACCCTCACCTCACCATTTCTTCTCACCATCACCTTCTCTCCCACCCTTCCTGTGTGTTCGTGTACCCTTCCACATCCTTTTTAACATCCAGCATCTAAATTCCAAACCCAGCCAACCGTGACACTAGCATACCAGGTGCCAGCTCATGCCAAGACCCAGGCCTCAATTAACACTGACAAATGCATAGCTGAAAACCAGTCCAGCTTACCTGAGGGTTAGTTTAGTTAAAACAGATACTAGCATTTTAAGAATGTGTTTAGATTTTATGGGATGCTTGTAGAATATTGCATTCATTAATCCTACTTATAACTTCTGTATCCCATGTTATAATGTGATGTTTAAATGTTTGCTCTGTAACTATAAAGATGTTTGCTAAGAGTGTAAATTCCCCACAGTCAGGAGAGATGCATTACCAAGTGTGAAATACCAGTTCACCAGAAGAGGTGTTATGTCCTCCCCAGCAACAGGAATTAGATAAGCCATTATGGACGGATTTCATTGATTGCTTCCCCTGCAACCCTGAAGAAGGTACATGCTCAATCCCTCATCCCATCACAGATTGAATGCTGGGGGACGGGACCTAAACCAACTGTCATAGAGAACTTATTTTTTTGCTGCTTGACCTCTGAGGGGTGAGGATTTCTAAGCATATGCAAGGAGTTCCCAGCTGTTTTGCCTGAGAGTAATCTGAATATTATTGTGATTTTTCGTGTACAACCATCTATCACAAAGTCAAGCTTGGCTGGGTGGCAAGATAGACTGGAATGCTAAGGGAATTGTCTGTGACTCCATGGTACAACTGTTATAGCACTTTAGGGGTTCACACTTGTTACTGGGTTGGTGAAATCAAATAATAAACATACAACCAATTTGTAGTTTTTGCCCTGCTTCTTGATAGTCTGACCTGAGGTTGACACTCACGATCACAAGCCTCTCTAGACAGCATGCCACCAACCAAAACACGAGAACCATCAAGCAACAGCAGCAGTAGATTCATATGGCTATGATGTAGCCATAGTGGCAGTAGAATGGATTTCCATCATGAATGGTCCTTTGCAATTCTTCCTTCAGCAGGAGTCAGCATGGTAGAATTTAGGTTTCTTAAATTCCTCCAATTCACATCTTCCAACTTCATTCATGATCAGCCTTTTGTTCTACTTCCTTTGACCTCAGCTCTAAAACCTTCTGTAAAAGTATCTTCTTCTGCACATTGGACATAACTATCAGTCCCATCACCTTGTTCTCAACTGGTGCAACACTGCAACTCACCAGAACCATCAGGATGTGTATGTAATAAACTCTGTGCATGGTAGCACAGACGGGACTTTCACCTTGAACTGCTTATTCCAGTCTTGTTATCAATAATGCTAACAATAGAGTGGGAGATAATTCTGGATCCTAATGCAACTTGCTGTTGGGAAGTATTTCCTGATATTCAACATAAAATTTCACAGTGACCTTGCCCCAAAACAAGATCATTTTGACTGCTGCTGCCCCCACGCCCAATTCTGAGTTGTGGTTATTTCACTTATACTATACTAGCTAATCATTATTTCTATATTCGTGGGGTCTTGTTGCCACTTTGACCAGTAACTTGTGACATGGTGCTTCACTCTATATTGCATTACCAACTGGAACATATGACCCAATACAAAAAAACAGAAATGCTGGATTCTCTATGAAGTGCCTTGCTTGCTTTCATACAAGCCAACATAGCAAACTTCTCTCTATTTTCATAATATCTCTGCCTGGCATGGAACTTCCATACATTTTATCCACTTAAACTTCCCTCTTATTCATCTCCTTTTGACTTATTAAATGAGTTAAAGCCAATACTCCCTATTTATAATTTCTGTTAAAAAAATTATTTTATGGTCCCTCAGTTTAACTAAATGATAAAAACTACCCACAGATATTTTTTTGGATGGCATGCATTAAGCTGCTTCATACAGAGATACAGAAGAAATCAATTGCTAAGCATAAAGTGTAGTTCACATTAAGGAGACTGCAAACTATAACTAATTATGATAAGTTGCTATGTAAATTATTTTCTGACATTCCGAACAATCAATTTAAAACTTAAAATAAGCCTCTGGCTGGAAAATGGGATGAGCACCTAACAACTGTGTCAATAATAATAACGGAGAAGATTCTAATGATAATATAAACAGGATAATTATCTTTCCGGAAGCAAGTTTTCATGCAAATTGATTTCCTTCTCTCTTTTATGTCTTTGATTTAAGAAGAGTGTGACTTTTCAGTGTTATTTGTATATCCCTAGAAAGTCTTCAAAAATGAACACCCTTATACTTTAACATTTATTATAAAGGAATACTTTAAAGTCAATTTTATGTCTCTTACCATTTTAGAAAATGTTTAAGACATCATTTTATAATCTAGGTCGCAATCTTTAAGACATTTATGCATGTGCTTAACTTTATTCATACAAATAGTCCCACTTACAGTCAAATGACTTGAAAATACTTATTTTTAAAATAAGCTTCCATTGGACTAGAGAGAGTTACCAGTGGAAGGTATTTTTTGGGTTGCCGATCATCCCATTTTACACTGTTATACTCCCTTTAGCCCAACAGAAGCTTATTTTAAAAATTGGATTTTTCTGAAGAACCCAGAAAACGTTTTCCTCTAATGCTGAACTCACTTTTGTCATTCATGCCTTCATCTCTTCTAGGATAAATTATTGTAATTTGTTTTTAATTAAGTTTCCCTTGAAATTGATCAAGAAACTGCAACAGTTGCAGAATGAGACTGCCTGACTCTTCCTTGATATAGCTGCCAGGGAATCAATAACACCTACCCCTCTGTGATCTGCTCTGGTTGTTGGTGAGACAATACATTTAATTAAAGGTCTTACTGATGGAATAACCATTAATAATCTAGGTCCAAGGTGACACTGTTCTATAGTCCTGTTAATTACACACTTCAAAAATCTAGATTATTGACGTTAGTAATCTAGACCTACCCTTGCATCTGAAGAAGTGAGGTTCTTACCCACGAAAGCTTATGCTCCCAATACTTCTTTTGGTCTCAAAGGTGCCACAGGACCCTCTGTTGCTTTTTATAGACCTACCCTGTATTTCCTGTGCTCTCCCTCCAAAGCTACTTCTGCCCATTCTCAAGGTTTCATCTAGCTCTGGTCCCAGACAAACTTGTTGGTTCAGTAACCTCATAGCTCTAACTCCCTTCCTGAATAATCCACAGGAGCCTCTCTAGCGCTCTTCATGGCTCAGTGCAAAGAGTTTCTTTTCAAGTCAGCTCATCTGACCAGGTATAAATTATAACTTTTTCGCTGCCCCTTCTGTAGTCAAAGTGGAAGCTTCCTTCTGAGCCCAGTTTTAATTTAGCTATTGTTGTTGTTAACCTTTGTAAAGTACCCAGGTACCTGTGGATAGATGCTATGTAAGTATATATTTAAAATAAATACATATGCAATGAAGGTAGTAAAACTTCCTTCAGAACATAGATACTGGCATGACTGAATGGCATGATGATTGCAAGACAGTCAAAGGGACTGCTAAATTTCCAGTAACGAGTTGTCTCACCTCCTAGAGGAAGCCCTAATATTTGCGAATTGATTTTGAATGCTTTATCCTTCCTACACACTTCCTGTACTTTAAAAAAAATAATGAAACTCAACATTCTGAGAATGGGGCACAACATAATGACCACAAAGAGAATGACTCCATGACCAATAGTCAATTATAGTGCTTGACTGGACTCATTTCCAGAGTTCCCTATTCCAGTTTCATTCAGTGGAAGCCTTCTCAAAAACATGTGTGTGTCTTGGTAGAACATTTCCCACTAAATTCTGTCTCCAGGCGGGAATTGATGACTTACACCATCTTTGTATGTTGTCCTTTCCCATGTCATTATTAATGTCTGCCAATACATGCACATGAAGTGCTTTCTGCTGTCAGAGTTGAAAACAAATCATAGAAGGAATAACATTTCATTAGAAGCAAGGATCATTATATGGACTGCTGTGACCCTGGGAATCCCTTCAGTGCCAATTGGCAGAGAGTCCACCATACTGCAACTCACATCAGGCCTGTCACACTTATTACTTCCAACACACTATTGTCATATTATGTATCTAAAAGATCTCACATAAGATATCATATATAAACTGGAAATATACTGGTCCTGAAAATGATTACATAATGTATGTTCAGGTTGTGCATAAAGAATTGTGTGTGTGTGTTGGAAATATGTTCTTAAAATGTTTTTGGAAGACAGTGCGTACAGCAAGCCTGCCCTACATAAAGGAATATGTATTTACCTGCCTGACTGGCTTGATTACAGGAAGGGGGGTGGGGAGGGAAACAATGAAAGTACATTTACATATAAGGTAAACAAATCAATCAAGCTAACAAGCAGCAGAGAAGACAGCGATCTTGCCAGGGGACAGAATCTGCACCTCAGGAGCTGCTGATAACGGGCTGTGGGTGAGAAACTGTTTTAGGCAAAGATAAAACTTGTTAGAATTAAATTTTACGCATTAGAAACCATATTTTGTTTTGTTTTGTCTTGTCTGTAACCATATCTGTCTCTTTTCCTCTTGCTTAGTCTCACTTATAACTCTGTTCTTTGTTAATAAAGGTATTCTTAGTGTTACTATAAACTACCTCAGTGCTATCTTATTGATGTAAAGTGAGACTTTTCAGCTACACTGACAAGTTGGTGTATGCTCTGTCTCTTTGGAGGCAGTGAACTTAATTTCTGTAAGTCTCCAGTGAGAGGACACTACAGAGAGACGTCTCTGGGGAATTGGATTTTTTCCCAGAGACAAGATGGCTTGGTCCAATAAAAGATATTACCTCACCCACCTTGTCTCTCTAATATCCTGGGACCAACACGGCTACAACTACACTGCATAGTTCTAATTATATTAATTTAAAAAAACTATTTTATGATCTCTTATGTGATCTAATTATCTAAAGATGTGGAACAGGAAGATAGTAGGGTCTTCACACATGAAACCCTCTTGAAGGATTCTGCTAACAATTAACCTTTTATATCTATATGTTATAGAAAAAGTATTTCTGTTACTCAGAACATAAACATATTTTTTTCTTTGTGTATTTTCTTCATGCCCACACAACATAGCAAAAATCTGAAGTTTGGCACAGCATAAACAGTGGATTTTTTAAAAAGGGGAATGCCACCACATTTGGGGGCTTTTAGTTTACCAGACAATTTTCACTAGTTTAAAAAGAACTGCAAATGTTTTACACAACTCTGAGTCATTTGGAATACGTATTAATTAATATTTAATACAGGTTTGGAAGTGACATATGTGTAAACAAAGGTATTGAGAAATAAATTAGTCTAATGTAGCTGAATAACTAACCTGAGGAGCTTGAAAACACAGTGTAGGAAACAAAAATCAATCATGAGGCTGGAGTATAGAGTTAATACTTTTGAAAGTCAGTCCAACAGGAGTGTTGTAGGATGGCAGAGTAGGGGTGCTAAGCTCTTCTGTTGAGTTACTTTGTTATGAGATGTTTAAAATCCTACATGGACAGTACTGCCGAGCCACATAAACAGATGGTTTCAGTTAGATTCCAATCAGAACACTAGGGCGATTGGTGCTTCAATCAGGCGGAGGGAATTCGGGTCTCTGACAAAGACAGTCCTACAAGGAAAATCCTAGTAACAGACAAACTTTGGAGAAAGCTTAGGCTGCAGTTTAGGAAGAGGGTAAATTTGAACTACATACGGTGCTGTCTTCATAAGCAGGGCAACTCAGGTATCACAGTATTTTGATGTAATATCATGGTGTCTGTACTCCCACATCACAACATTGTGATATAACATTGAACTGTGGTATTTTGTGGACCCTGGAAATGATTCTGGAACTAGTAAAATCCCTGCAAGGAGGGCATCCAAGACATGGGATCATCCTGAGAAGATTAAATCAATCCTGGAAATACTATGAAGAGTTCTTGAGTGTAAAATATGAAGATGAAAAGCTACACTGTGTAGTCTGAGCACAGCTTGCAGCCTTTGTTCCAATAAGAAAAATAAATAAAATACAGAGAAAATTGTTAATGTAAAACTTTGAAAGTCCAATGCATTCCAATGTTGCAGCTCTTCCTCCCAGCCCCAAAGAAGAATTAATTTACTGCTAGCGCTGAGCTGTTTACCAGCAGTTTAGACTTTGGTAAGAAAGACCCTCCAGGGATGAATAAAAAGTGCTCACAAACTTATGGCCATTCTCCCTTTCAGTTTGGGTTCAAAAGTATTTCTGAAAGCTACCAATATTTACATATTAAGCACTGGAATAAATTGCCTAGGCAGGTTGTGGAATCTCTATGATTGGAGATTTTTAAGAGCAGCTTACACAAATACCTATTAGGGATGGTCTAGATAATACTTAGTCCTGCCATGAGTGCAGGGGACTAGACTAGATGACCTCTCGAGGTCCTAAAATTCTATGAGTAACAGCCGATTCAACCATTTCACATGAGATTGAGACCATTCAAGAAGAGAAAACCTTTGAGAGTGTGGATCAAAAATGGTGTGTTTACAGGTTTTGTTTTTTTTCTTGGAGGTCTCTCCATTAACTGTAATTAAGCTTCCTTTACGTTTGTGAGCTTAGACAACTTTTCTTAGTTTTCAAAAAATAGTTAAGTGGTCGAGTAAATCCTGCTATCACGTTGTTCCAAACTTTATTCATAGCAGCTGGTGTTCTGGAAAGGTTTCTTAACTATTTTCTTGAGACTATATACATGTTGCTTGTTGGAATGAGCCAGTTTTTGGGCCAGTTTTACCCCTTTTTTAGACAACATACTCTCTTCCCACCCACTGTAGGCATAATTCTGGTTAAGCATCAAGAAAAATAGGAGCAGACATGTTTACTATGCAAAGTGAGGAGGGTTGGGGGGGGGGAATGAATTGCATAATTTTGTGTGCGTTAGGTTCTAATTTCAAAATGCACTCCCTACCAAAAAGTGACAAGGAAAATAATTGTTGTGTTTATTTCTAATAGCAGAATTCTTCTCCCTTCTTGTTCACAAAGATGAACAGCAAAGAGGGTAAAACTAGAGATTTTGGGGCTACCATTTCCCTCTTTCCTTCTATCCCATAGAAGGCAATGGGACTCAACATCTCACCTGGTTCTAAATGTGCAGCCATATAAAGACATGCTCCTGCTGCCAGACACAGCCAAAAAGAACTGGATTACAAGAGAAACTGATCCATAATTTAGGGACATAATCTGTAATACATTATCATCTGAATTGCCAGTCTGGAATATATTGATCTAGTTTAAAATAATCTCTTTTACTGTTAGTCAATTGCAATGTTCACTTGTTCTTGACGATATTTCTTTAATTTTCCAATTTTTTTTCATAATGGAACTTAGCCAGCTAAATCAACAGCAGGATTCCAATCTGAACACAACTGCATTTACCAAGAAATTAAAGATGGGCTCAGGTCACAATAATACATCTCGATGGGCTCCAATTTTTACATTCTAAAAGTCTGGGGCATGCTGAGATCCAGCATTTTGGTTCAGTCACTTCTTTACCAGAAATGGTAGTTACTGCATATCATGAATGACAGACATGAAGTGAGTTTTAACACCTTCAATTTGCTTCACTTTCTGTTGATCTACAGAAAAAGTCTGGCACAATCAGTCAAGTTCAAGTAAGCTCTTTCACCTTCCTTGGAAGCATCAAGTAGTACTGGCTGTTGCGCATTGTTCAGTCTCTCAATAACCAGCAGAAGAGGGTAAGTCAGTTTCAGTACCAACAGATATATGGGAACCTAACTTGGAATCAGTTCCTAAATATAAGAGTGGCCTTGATTTAAGTAGTCTTTACAGAGCATGAGTGTCTCTATTCAACAGGGGTATCTGGTTACTTTACATCAATCCCATTGGGGAAAGAGTTATAATTTTAAAACAATGTGAAATCCAATGAGCAACTAGGGGAATTTATATGGCTATTCCTATACTTGTTTCTGGCTGCAGAGTGTTACAAGGTTTTCTAAATTCTTTCTTTTTTGGAACAAAGGTGAAGTGGCTTGGAATGCTATCTTTATGGCAGCAACAGTTCTTTGCCTGCTTTCAGAACTTTGCTTCCCTAGGCATGTCGAAGCATCTGAGAATTTGCCCAAGGTGGTTTTGAAGTTCTAAGGATTGGTAAAAAGGGAAATTGCACATTGATCCCCTTTTAATGTTGAAAAACAGAACAGAATCCCTTTTTATTGCAATATAAATGTGTTAACATTTTGAAATTGTAGCCCTAAATTGTTAAATTGCAAAATAACTCTCTCTTCACAAATATTAGAATTTACAAATTCTTTCAAAATCACCAGCGCTGCATGTAATCATCTACTTAGCAATATTTAAGTACTCTAATCTCTTTATGTTTTTTTTTAAATCGCTAAATGTTATTATTCCATAGATTTATTTGCTTTCCCAGTAGACTACCTCTAAATCCTGTTTAATATGAGTTAAAATCTGTAGTCTTGACAGGTATGGTTTTCTCATCAACTGCTTGAAAAGCACAGTGTTCTCACTAAAGTGCCGATGCAGCAGTAATGCGTTCAGAAGGCCTTACAGCAAAGTTTGCCATCTTGCAGTAGTTCATAGCAATAAAAACTTAGTTTTTACCTCTGTGATTGGTGAGATCCCTGGATCCTGAAGGCAGCGGCGTATAGTGTGTCTCGGGGGAGACTGAGGCAGCGTCACTGGAGGAGGCCTGTGTGATAAAACAAATATTATCAATACTCTAAAAGGAAAGTCAATGACTAAACAACGATGTAAGATGAGCTATGTGATGTGATTACAGATGCACAGAGTTGACAGTCATATACAACACTGATAAATAATTATGAGGGGAAACGTAAGGATTTTAAATGTTGTTGCCAGTCCTCA
This sequence comes from Trachemys scripta elegans, assembly GCF_013100865.1. Classification (NCBI taxonomy): domain Eukaryota; kingdom Metazoa; phylum Chordata; order Testudines; family Emydidae; genus Trachemys; species Trachemys scripta. The sequence goes on along the minus strand of NC_048304.1, from coordinate 64,485,266 downwards.
AAAGGAAGTAGTATCCATAACTTTTCCTACAGTTATACTAGAATAGTGTCACTAAACAAATATTTGAACACACATCGCAACTTTAGAAAATGATACTTCCACTAAATCTTTTTTTTAAACATTAAAAATGTCATTGTTAGTTCAATACGAGTTCATTTGCTTGCATGAAAGTCATCAGTCAGCAGATTCTTTCAGCAGGATAGGAAGGATAGGAAGGTAGATTACCTCCTTTTTAAAAATAAAAACAAATACATTTTGCACTACTCATTGCCTCACTGGGAAGATAAACGGTTATGTCACAAATGAGAATGCTCATAATGCACTGTGCAAAAGAAATTAAATAGAATATACAGCTGTAAGGAAAAATAACCTGTATCAAAAGTTTGAGACATTTGAGAAGCCTGATTTAACCAAAAAAATAACATATTTAGTACAGGGGAGAGACAAAAACAACCCTATGCAATACAATCCCAAACTTTCCCCACAATAAAGAAGAATTCCAGATCTTACGCCTTTGTCTGTTATCCAAAGGAAATATAGAGATGTTTTAAATCCAGGGCAAAATACATTTTATCCAGTGAGACAGGGTTGCATCCCAAAGGAATATTATAAAGACCTGGCATTACAAAGACCAGAACAAGGCTCTATTTATGCTTTTGAGTTACAGGACAGCAATGTTATTTTATTGGAATGAGATCTTAAAGCAAAAGATAGGTCTTATTTGTGAACATGTATCATTCCCATAGAGTATTCCTTAAAAAGACAGCTTTTTTTTTCCTCATTTAAAAGAGTGTTATTTCACAGACACAGATTGCAAAACGTGTTAAAATGTACGGGCTTTCTTTAGTGCCCTCTTCCCACAGTGCATGGGGCGGATCTGATTCGTGCTGCCACCTGGCAAGTCCTAGGATTAGACATTTGCAAAGACACGGGATTCCCCCCGCTGCCAGCAGTGGGTGACATTAAATAATGACAAGGGAAGGAAAGTCCGTGCAAAGTGGCGGGAGAGAGATGCAAAGGAACAGGCCGACCTGCTGCACGACCTCAGCACTGGCCCTGCCCCAGGTCCCAGCATTGGGTCCCTGCTTCAGAGCATCCCAGGTGTAAAGAGCAAGTGGTACAGTCCCGGTTCCAAGTGTGAGCGCCCAGCTCAGTTGACCGTGCTGCTTCGGCTCCTGGCAGCATAGTAGCAGCACTTAGTGTTCACATGCAGTTGTTAATCTCCAGGGCTTTCATGTCCTTTCCAGGCTAGTTAATGTGGGAGAAATGAAGCACTTAGTTTTCACAACACTGTTTTTCCTACTGCCGCAACCCACTCATCTAGATACAAAAATCAGACTGATGACTTTTAGAGAAGATAAAACAAAGGGGAAGAAGAAATGCAATCATTAAGCTATTTCTTAAATCCAGGTACAATGTATGGGATGGGTCATGAGACAAGAGTAGTCACAGTCTACCGCATGATGTTTCCCAAGCACCCATTGACATTAGTGCTACTAATAAATCAAAGTAATCTTAGTAACCATCACTGTTTATTTGTAATGGTTTTGTAATCACTCAAACACTGTTTGACTCAGACTTTCTAATTGGACAGATATTTAAAAAAATAATTTACAAAGGTTGATGAGAATATAAATTTTAATGTAAAGTGGACTACAATGTTTTGGTTCAGCAGGTCTTCAAACATTTGGAAACACTGATTCCATTTTTTTTTTAAAGGTTACGAGGAATTAAACTATGATTGACACTGGTTTAGAAATAGTAATGATAAAAATAAAAATAAGGAATACATATTCTGTTTGAGGTCTATGAATATTTAGAAACCTTTTTTTGTCATTCTTCTTGGACTTTTGTAGATGCTAATACAGTTCAAAAGGTAAGTGACTCAGTGGATTAGCATACTAGCCTTTCACCTCTGGAGACCCATTTGTAGTTTTCACACAAGGTCATATGTTGGAATGATTTTTGCGGTCACAGCTTGGTCCCTATCAGAAATCTAGCCACATCACTAAAACATTTCACTATTTAGCACAAAGGACATCTTATGACAAATATAGGACTCCTGAAATAGCAAGGATGTTACAGATCATGACAGGGATTCTATAGCTAATTCTTGCACAGCTTCTTCTCCCACTGCCTCCTGCAGTTCAGTACTATTATACCCTCCGACTTCATGAATACAAAGCTGAAAAGGCCACAGGTAGAGGCCACATCCTCAGCTGGTGACCAGTGTAGCTGCATTGACTTCATTTGAAATATGCCAATTTACACCAGCTGAAGATACAGACAAAAGAGTTCAGACCTGTGAGATGTTGAATGCCCTCCAACTCTAAATAAAGACAATGTGAGCTGAAGGCATTTACCACCTCACAGGATCAGGCCTCCAAATTGACAGGCCACTAATGTATGCAATAAGTCCCAAATACGAAGTACAGAGCATGTGTCCACCATGCTCTATTGTTTTATCTTGGCCAGCTAGCACTGGGTAAGATGAGGATAACTGTGATTATAATGTATTTAACATAAGAGCTTTTCCCCAAAGTCTCTCCAACAGCTCAAAACGGAGGAGGCCTCATATTATACATTCTAGATGTTATCTGTCTATTCAAGTACTCATATTTGGGACTCCGATAATAGTGAAGGTTTCTCTTTGGTACTTTTAATCTCAATTTAGGCTGTTGACAGTTTGATGATAGCTTTTCCTAAAATTACTGGAAGAAACTGCCTTTTCAGCAAATACCACTGACTGAGCAAAATTCAAGAGCTTCTAAAAAGGATATTGTAGTGAAGGGGCAATTTAGCTTTATTTCCAATTTTAGGAAAAGCAAGAAGAGGAAGATTTTTTATTGGCACGTTGCTGCTGTTTTATGTACAGTATGTAATTCCCTGTCAACTATACAACAGTTTTTATTACTTTTCTGCTAAGTGTACAGTTACGAAAGCTTTAATTCCATGGAATACCGTATAGGGATCAGACCTTTTTGCACAAATGTCAACTGAGTGAAAATCCTGTACCAAGTTTTTGTGTAAGCCTGTGTGCTAGTAGAAGGAAGCCGCAAATTCTCTTCTTACTGAGAGGGTGCCCTAAGCTATTTTCCAAAGTGACTTGTATAGATTTATTATTCTTAGTATTCACAAAAATATTTTGATGGTGATAGCATTGACATATGAGAGTTCTGTCTTCAGATAGTTCTGCTATTTGCACATGAAGTTCTAGTTACAGTGCAAAAGTGACCTTGAATGGACATAACTTACAAATAGCTTAAAGGGAAAAAATGGGTGAAGAAGTGAGATTTTCTGTCTACTGGGAACATGTCTGAGGGTACATCTACACTACAGGGGGGAGTCGATTTAAGATACGCAAATTCAGCTACGTGAATAGCATAGCTGAATTCGACGTATCGCAGCCGACTTACCCCGTTGTGAAGACGGCGGCAAAATCGACTTCTGCGGCTTTCTGTCGGCGGCGCTTACTACCACCTCCGCTGGTGGAGTAAGAGCGCCGATTCGGGGATCGATTGTCGTGTCCCGATGGGACGCGATAAATCGATCCCCGAGAGGTCGATTTCTACCCGCCGATTCAGGCGGGTAGTATAGACCTAGCCAAAGAGTTCAATAAGAATGTTTCAACAGGTCACATTGATAATCTGTACCTTAGTATCTGCAAGATACTACTAAGGTACAATGCATAAATTCAAAGCATGTGAGTAGTTTAAATGATGTAAATAGGATTACTCAGGTGCTTAAAGTCATGCACATGCTTAAGCACCCTGCCAAATCAAGGTCTAAACTGTTCTTTAGGAATATCCTCCAGGGTTCTGTTGGAGTAGAAACTGTAAAACTCAACTCTAAATAAACAAAATAGAAGACAAAAGTCTACTGGGTTTTCAATTCAATACCTTTGCCAAAGCTACAGACTACCTATAAAGCTAAAATAATAAAAAGCATACCCATAAATAAAAATAGTTTTGATCATTTTAATTAGAACAATGGCAATTGCTTATGAAATTTTATATTCTGTTGAATTGTTTGGTCAGCTTTATGTGCTATCCCAGTGAGACCTGTTAATATTAGGTATTTTTCCACTTGCTGCAGATAGTGACCATTCCTATCCTAGCATTTCTCTATTTTCTATCTTGAAATATTTACCCTTGAGATATGAGAAATCATCTTCATTTCTATGACATGTCATAAATTCTTCACACACACACACACACACACACGCGCTCACCAATAACTGTAATAGTCACTAATACATTGTATCTGACAAGCTTTATAACACAGGAAGAAGAGCAAGTTGGCATCCTCTCTTAAAAGAATTCAATGGCTATAGAGAGCACTTACGAAAAGACATGGTTTATTAAGATCATTTTGCTAACTGCACAAGAAACTGATTTCCCCAGCTGAATACTTAAACTCAGGCATACTTTTCATTGGATATTATTGACAGTAATGTTAGCAGGCATTTTCTGGACATTACTAGAGCAGATCCAACAGAGAGATGGTGGAGAGCGTTGGCATGTTTAGAAATGAGATGGGGTAGCTACCAAATTCTTCCTCTCTCTCTCTATATATATATATATAAAAAAAAAGTCTAGAAGCCATAAATCTAACAGTGTAGTTAAACAAATACTCTAAAAGAAAACAATTCCACAATGCACTCACAATCATTCAGCTCTTATTGTGTACTTACGCCATACTTGCTCATCCTAAAATGAGATATTGAATATAGTGTACAAAAGTTGGACAGTGCTGTCTAGTTTCAGCAGCCTGTACTTTTTGACTTATAAAGGAGGAAGGTGTGGGAGGGGGGAAGGGGAGAATCTAGCCTTTATCCTTCTCAAGAATAAATAAGAGTTGCTATATATCTTGCCATATTAATACATATCAAGATATATAAATAGACCTTGATATCTCTCTTCCTCTCATGTAAATAAAAACACACACACATATTCAGGTCAGGGTGATAAACCTCACAAATATGTGAACTATATGTCACTGACATTTACCCATCTATATGTGAGAAAAATATGAACCAAGCAAAGATTTAGGAAAATGGCATGACCTGACAAGTAGTATCAGAATGGTTAGTTATCAGTAATAAAACTGGAAAAGGTTATAAGAATTAAGAGTGTAGGATTTAATAAGAAATACTGGATATAGGCCAAAGTTACTCTTGCATATATAGTTTGCATGTCAGTTCAGTAATTTTTTAAGCATTTGGGGATGCTTAAAGGCTCTTTCTATCCATTGTAGTGTGTTTTTCCCCCTCAGACTGAATCTTCTGCATTTTAATGGCACACTATAAGGCCCATCTTTTTAAAAAGACTGTTGAAGCGAACATTGTTTAGGGTAATGTATAGAGGAAGTGTGGCCTTCGTTTTCTATTTGTGTTGCATGATTATCTACCATTCTTGTGTTTTGTGGGGTTGCTGTTTATTTTCATACACTGACTCATTTAACAAGGCTGGTCAAATTCACCTACTGTGTCAGAACGGTGCCTTTTGTCATTTTATAAATTTATATTTAAATGAAAATGAAAATAAAAATTTAAGATAGTACTACAGTGTCATCATCAACCCAATAATATCTATACCATCAAATGCAAAGCTCAAGTGCATTAAAGAAATCCTCTTAGTTTCTATGACTTTCCATTGCATCCACTGCAAAAAAGATGAAGAATGCACAAAATCACTGCATTACCCAGTTTCTGTAGTTATTAAACAGTTTCTCCCAAAATGTCTATGACAATACGATAATGATTCTGACGTCCTCTGCAAAGCACTTTGAGATTTATCGATGCTAGCACTATAGTAGAGCTAGGCATTATAATTAATTAATTTATTTATTATATAATATTTTATGATAGTATATTATTATGAGTAGGGATCAACTCATTTTCTTTTTAAAGTCCTTTTCTTTCCTCTTTCAGTGTTAAGATTTCTGTTGTAACTATACTTAAATATTGTACTCAATGCTTGACAATGTAATGTTTTAACAGATATACTATTTTAAAATCTTTATTATTACTACTACTATTATTATTGCCTACATAAACATCTGTTTACTTTGTTGGAGTCATACCGGCACAGAGACTGTTTCTTACCATACATTTGTACAACATCAAGCACCATAGAGCCCTGATATTAGTTGGGGAGTGGGGGGAGCTCCAGCTGCTACTATATCACAAAAAATTAACACTGAGTCCTTAAGTATTCCACATAACAAGTAATGAGGCACACCAAGAAGATAAAAATTTCTTAAAACTGTTATATTGGGGGATTTATTTATTTTTTGCCATAAACTTTAATATTAACTCGGGAAATACACTGAAAAGTTGACAGCTTTATTTCTCAACTTGAAAGAAGAAGAAAGAATTAAGGAGACTTTAAGAACTGACAAGGTTGGGCTTATCAGAACTCTTACTATTTAAGGCAGACTAGGGAAGGTCGTGTTCAGGACCACACTACTGTGAACTAGGTTAGAGGTCAGAGAAAGGTCAAACAACTGCCATGACTGATACCAAGACCCTGTCATGTTTCAGAGAAGCCAACAGGTGGCATGGCATGACTACACAGGGAAGTTTGCTTCCCTTAATGACATAGGAAATATTTTTCATGGTGAACTTGTAACTGCAGATCCCACTTCGGGGGATGTGTGTTGGTAAATTTGTAGCATAAATTAGAGTCATTTTAATTATGAAGAAATACCAGCTGCATGGCATTATCACAAGTTGCCTGATCTTTCCAGGCTTAATGAGATGACCTACTTACCCCACATAAAAATAGTGACTTGTTTCAAAATCTGTTTTTAGACATTTGACCACGGTAGGGAACAAACAACAGATGAATACTATCCTGGGGGCGGGGGGGTAGAAATGCATTGCCCGGTTTATAAGTCTTAAGAATGCTCATGTTCTAAGCAAACTATGCTTGTGATATTTTACTGAGTGTTACTGAAAGTGAGGATATTTTTAACATGACTCTTGCAAATAGGGACTCAGGTTGTTGGTTTTTTTAATTCTTTTAATTAAAAATAGCAACTATGAAAATGTTCCATTAGAGTGACATGCAGCCTGACTGCTCTTAGCTAGTACACTATTTTAGTCTATAATTACAAGTATCATATTACTAGGAATTAAATTTAAAATGTAGGGAAAGGGTCTACCAATTTGGTATTATTATTAATAATGAGCAGAATCCATGAGACAAGAAAGAAGGGCAGATGTCAGTACAATAAAGGCTTTACTCTGCTTCACTTTATTCTTGTATAGTAACCTGAAACTTTCAATAAGAAAGCTTGAACCACATCAAAAGTCAAGGCTTTTTCAGACCAGTAGGTGAATCTATAGTCACTTCTATAACCATGTGAAGAACGAGTTACAACCTTCACATGTACTGAAGTGAAGTAAAGTGCAAAAGACAAAAACTAAAGGAGCAACACTTTTGCACCATCCAAGAGGTAAAGGAATCAACTATACTTTGACAGATGGCTACCAAAGCTTCTGAGAAATATTGGCACCTAATTAAACTAAAAATAAAATAGGATATGTGTATGTTTATTTCCTGAATTCCCTATGCACAGGGGTAAAACCAAGATTTGGACAGTACTGCAAAATGCTCGTTCCACATAGTGGCCGGATATATTGTACATCTACCACATTCAACCCAATTTATAGAGACCAATGGTTAAAGAAAACATAAATAGTCTTGTTATTCTTGGAAATCAACCATTTTTCTTCAAATGCTGGTGGAAGTAAAGGGTGGACTGTAATTCAGCTCAGACAGGCCCCTTTTGAATCCTGGTTTGAGAAATACCAAAAATTAAATAATTCTGCCATCCAAATTAAATATAGCTACTGATTTTTTTTCTTTTAAAACTTGAATACTTGAATAATTAAACATTTATCCAATATTTATTTCAATGGTAGAAGAAAATATTGCAACATTTCAGACATTCTTCATTTTAATGAATAGTACAAGTGTCTCATTTATAATCAAGAGTGGAACGTGGAGCTTCACAAATCTCTCTTCTGGAGAGTTTTATCAGGTTGCTTTCAGATTTGATGCTATTAATAAAAATAGGCTGATTTATTGTGGTTGTTGGAAGACAAAAAGAACAGTGATCTTCTGATTTGGGGTCGGCATCACAGCTCTGATAACCTATAGCCAGAAAAGTAACGCTTTCATTTATTTAAATAAACGCAGGGCTTAGCAAAACTTATGGCATCTGAAAATGCATTTTCCTCATTTTCATGTATAAGAGACAATCACTTAGAAACCACATCTGAATTTGCTGTAAGTTTTGGTTTCCTAATACAAAATTACAAGGTTACGGTAGGTTGGGTATAACTGGATCAAAAATGTAAATGAACATAAGAGAATTCTTATTCATTTAGGCTTAATTGAGTGTAATTGATATCTCTGGTGTGCTGCCAAATCTAACTATTGTGAATAGTACCTAATGTATGGACATTATTTTTGGACTATTGAATGCCAGAAAATAATGAGCTGGCATTCAGCTTTGGTGAATCAGACTCTGAATTTTCATCTAAGAGCAGTTTTGAATTATTACTGGAGATAAGGTGTAAATGTGCAAGGGAATTTTATCCATGTTTCTTCCATGAATCATAAATGAGGGAAAAATTATAGTCTAAATTGCACTTAAAAGGAATAAAGTCTTTTCATGTCATACATGATTTATCAAAATGATCTCATTTTAAGGGTACTGTGGTGTATCTTGATTAATAACATTAGTAAGCATGATGAATAGCCTCTTTAATGGTAACGCAGAATTTATTGGCAAAATCCCTACTACTACCAAAAAGGGTGGGAAGTAAAATATGCAGTGGATAGTTACTTGCAGATACAGCTTAAGTAAACTCTCTCCATGGTATTTTGCACTGAGAGGCCCTTTGATATTTGTTCACTTGAATTTATGTGTTGGCAGTGGACAAACAATTTATCGTCAATCCCGGTTTCAAAATGAATAATGAATTTTACATTCTATGGCAGCTCAAACCACTAAGCAAGTCAATTGGTTACCAGTTCACTGCAAAACAAATTGAACTGTGAACGTACTGTAAAAGTATGTAGTGCATTAAGGTCTTTCAAGCTACCTCTGGAAAAGGGTATATTACCTTTCAAGACCATTGGTCCTGTCCCCTCATGACCTATTTCAATATCCTCTTCACATTTTGCTTTAATATCCTAAAAACTTCCCTCTCGTATTGCTCCCTCCCCGCTTTTTTTAAGCTGCTCCAGTCTGCCCTAACTAATTTCCTTTTGGGCTGATAGATCAGAAGCCTTCCTACCACTGTTCCTTTTAGACCTGTGAAGCCCTACTCGTAATCCCGCTGCTTGTCCACAATTAATCTTTCCAGTTGCCACATTATTAACACTACCACCCACAGACAGAGGATGCCTGAGCCTGGCTGGATACTAGCTCCCCACTGGAGCATCAAAGATGTCAATCACATGCTAGTCAGAAAGTTGCCTGCTGTCAACATCAGAGGTTTTCATCCTCTCCTACCCACTGATCAAACATTTTTCCTCAGAAGATTAATTCAAAGTCTCCACCCATTTCCTCCCATATCCTCTTTCCCTTTTAGGTTTACTCAATGATCCATCTTCTGTATGAAAAAGGAAGCAGTGAATAATAGAAATCTTTTCAAAACAAAAGTTAGGCAAAAGTAAATTTAAATCCCAGATGTTGTCAACCTTTTTTTCCCATTTAAACGCCTTAAAGCAGCCTGGATTAGGCCTAGCCTGAAATGACTTTCTTTGATCAAAGGCCCCAAGACTACACAAATATAATCACAAGGCAGTGACTGCTTCTAAGCAGCCTGAATTGATTTGTTTTACTGTAACATATAGTACATGTATAACAACAGTGCATTTGTTTCCTTGACTTTCAAGACCTCTTTTTCAACTTATAACATATTATCACTTGAAGCCAAGTATTTTAGGAATTATATTTAGCACTGATTTTTTTTCCAAACTATGGTGAACTGCCAGAAGAAACTGACTTTGATATGTTGGGTTAAAGAATATTTGTTTTTAAGATTTTTAAAAAAGTATCTATAATTGACGGCAGAAGCAGCTGGGGGAGATTCTGCTAGTCAGATCAACTTTAAGTGAGTGGGCTGAGGAGGAAGGAAGAAGAGCCCTCTGCATTGTAATCTCCTCCGTGATAATAGACCAGATTCTAATATTTTCACTCATGCTAAGTGGCTCCTTACTCCTCCATTAGTTCAGTACCATTCAACATAATGAATAATAGAATCTGGTCCTAAAGGAAACACCAGAGCTACAAGTTCCAGCAGCACAGTGTTGTCTGTTACTGGGAAAGGACAGATACGAGAAATTAAATACAGTAAAATGGTATTGTAGAAAGCAGACCCATTTATATAATCCAGTATGAAGCGTATCCATTGCAAAACCTGATTTGGGATTTTTAAATAAGAATAATTGATCTGAGATGGCTTCACAGGACAAAATTGTACTTTTAAAGCATACTGGTATCCACAGGAGATAGATCTGAGGTTAGAGTAATTATGAAATTGACATACTAATTCAATTGATCAGATTAGTACTTGCCAATAGTTGGCAAAATAAACTCAAGTTGTGGTTCAATGATTTTCAACTAAATGACAGAGAAAATAAAACCAAACAATCAAACTATAAATTCTTGTGGATTCTTAATTCTCCCAAGATTGTCATTAAGTAAACCAGGAAAATATCCCACCAGTGGCAAGTATTTAGTGGCCCGACAAAATACACAATAGACATGCAGAGCATGCTGATCTTGAGTTGCTCTTCCAAGTTTGGCAAAATGTAGTCCTTGCAAGAAATGTTTAAGTGTGTGACACGCTAAGATGTTTTGTGTTGTCTTAGACTTTCTATTAATGTTCCTGTTTATGTTCCTGTAAAGGAAGCTGAGAATGCAGCCTATGTTCTGCTTTCATTTTATTTATGCCATGCAAATATGCACACACACACACACAAAATTCTAGCGGTGTGTCTTTAAGTATCAGAGGGGGGAAAAAACTAAACAGTACAAAAAAATAAGCCTTTGTGAACAACTGTGCAAGTCTTATACAATTATTCCTTGAGATGTTGTGTAAAGAGAACCACAAATGCACTTCTAGATGGACAGATGCAGGCTCCTCTCAAGAGCATTACGCCTGTGCTCCCAATTTATTCTTACCTTAATTCCACGTTTATTAGATTTCGTTCATTGCATTACATCATGCAACCATCTCTCAGGATAGTTGACTTAAAGAACAACATTCAGTCCTTTGTAAAAACTCATCATAATTCAGAAAGAAGTTGCAAAAAGATTGGTAAGTTTCAAATGTGCATGTAAATAAATTAAGAATGTGTAAGATTTCAGTATCTCTGAATTCCATTCATTTTCCATAATGTTTGGCCTTTGTACCCTTCACCCACTATCTCACATCTACAGATGGCTGGCCAAATTCTTCCATCAGATGTTTATGTCCAAATCCCAATGAAGTAGATGGGACTTACATGCACTGACACAACTTGGGAGAGGATATATTGTCACTTCTATACTTTGTTTATGTTGGTACATACATCCTTAATCCACTATAAATTGTTTTTGCACTATTGTAATATGAAAACAGCCAACCCAAAATACATTGCATTACATTCGGTATTGCACCATACAGCCATTTGCAAAGTGCTTTATCTGAACTCCAGGGCTTAGCCAGCAGGAGGTGCTCGGCAACAAGACATCTAAAGAGCAATTTCATTTTCTGAATGTAAGTCCAATAGTTGCAAATAATGCTTAATGTTCAGGAATCTGTGAGCTAGGGTACTTCTAATATAGACTCAGATAATGGTGCATAGTACCATATAGACTATACAGACACATATACACATATTTACACATGCATATGTATTGTACATATACAAATAAACATTTACACATATACAGTGGAATCCTCTACTTATGTTAACAGAACTTCAATATATGCAATGGTTCACTATTATCAGCACTGTAGTGGGCACCGGTCAGTGCACTGAAGAAATCAAAGACCATCAGTCTATCTGTCTATAGATGGATTTCACTGTATTTGAGTTCAGTATAAGTGAATTCCTTTGGATACCATAAATATATCACGTTAGTCTTTGAAATACAGGTTTCAGAGTAACAGCCGTGTTAGTCTGTATCCGCAAAAAGAAGAACAGGAGTACTTGTGGCACCTTAGAGACTAACAAATTTATTAGAGCATAAGCTTTCGTGGACTACAGCCCACTTCTTCGGATGCATATAGAATGGAACATATATTGAGGAGATATATATACACACATACAGAGAGCATAAACAGGTGGGAGTTGTCTTACCAACTCTGAGAGGCCAATTAATTAAGAGAAAAAAAACTTTTGAAGTGATAATCAAGCTAGCCCAGTACAGACAGTTTGATAATAAGTGTGAGAGTACTTACAAGGGGAGATAGAGTCAATGTTTGTAATGGCTCAGCCATTCCCAGTCCTTATTCAAGTATTGCAAACTAGACACAATCAACTCCGGTTTGAAGAGGGGAACTGGGTATATTACTGTATACAACAGACCTAAGACCAGTAATTTGCAATATCAAAGAGTTAGCTTAGCTTTTCAGTTTATGATGCCATGCTTTCTCACTTTGCAAATTAATGATTTTTTCCTTCTGACATATGAATGATAAAAGGTTAATCTATGTGAAACTTAAAGCCTGACCCTACAGGTTAAAGGTTAACATTAGTTTTGTAACTATTATTCAGCTATGTTGCTCTCCTTGTTTAACAGACATGGGAATTAAAAATTTGGGAAGGTTAAAAAATGCTTTTAAGTAGTCTTCCTACAGGCATGTGGGAAGAAAACTGCGTTGGAGCTAAGCTTCTTGTCAGACAGCTTAGTCAGCAGAAGGGGGTGCTATAGTGTAACCTATTTAAGATGCAAATAGAGTAACTTTTGTAACAGCAGATTAAAGCAAGCATTTTATTCGCTTGGCATGCCCACAGTGTACTGAACGTTGGAATCAGGCTTGTCACTGCACACCGCAGGTTATTAATAGCGCTCAGAACAGTGTTGCTAAATGTGCAAGTTAAAAAAGCAAATAAACAAAAATGGATTTATCTGTGGTATTTGTTCTCTGGCAGAATTCAGCAAGGCCCTGCCTTGCACAGAAGATTTGTTAATTCAAGACCACAGAGGCTCAAAGATTTTCCTTTTTTCATGCATCTGATTGACAACCACCTACTGCAGTCAAAAGTTCTTCTAGTATAAGTGAGCTATAAACCTAGCATTTTAGAGAGAGACAGTGATTATTTTCAACCTAACCAAGCAAATTTAAAAACAGAGCAAGTTGGAGAGAATCTATGGAACATGACAACTGCTTTCTAATGGGTCTTCTTGGATTCTGTTGCTCTGGTGAACTACCAGCATGTGAGAAAAGACAAAATCTAAGGCTTCTGCAGGACCAAATCAACACATCGCACTGTGGCTTTACACTTTATTTTCCTACATTGGCAGGTGTTAGACCAGCAAGTGGGTTTCCTCTCCCTCTACTCAAGCCAGTTCCTGTTTTCTTCATCTCGATCTCTCGGAGACTCATCAAAAACGGGATTTAATTACATCTCAAAAAAAGGGGGGGGAAGAGTGTAAACATGACTCCTTTTTATCTCCTGATACATCTGGACAAGTAGACAATGTGCTAAAACAAAATAAATCTGCCCTGACAGTCACATCAAAGGGTTCAGCTAGGGGCTTGCAGCTACTTAAGGCACAGGAAGGTTGTTGCTAAGCATCGCTCTACAACCTTAAAGAAGAGCTTTTTTCTTTCAGAGGGAGATGAGGAACGCTCGAGAGTGGGAACCAGACTGCAAAGAGAGATTGGGGATTTTGAAGGATTTTGGAGCTTAAAGTGAACTGTGAGAAGAAAGGGGGGTTTTGTTTTGTTTTGTTTTGCCTCTTGACACACAGTCTACTTTTTTGGGTGGAGGAGGGAGAAAGAGGAGGTAAAACATATGGATGAAACATCTTTTTAATTTTCCCCTTTGGATCAGAACAGGATATCAAAGACTTTGCCTTTTTGTCAAATCCCTGTTCTTACAGTAGTATATTTGAAAGAAAAAGACTGTGACCAAAAGCAATAGGATACAGAGCTGATTGTTATTGAAAGCATATTGCAAAATGTGTGCCTGGCCCCCATTTCATTCAAACATCAGGTAAATATACACAACTAAAAATAGGAATTCAGCTGGAATATCAATGTCTAATCATCTCACTACCCAGTAAAGGGAAACTTCAGATGCACACACATGATTTGATGCTCATTTGCTAGTAAAATCTATTCCCTATAGTGAGTGGCCTGCCTTTAAATCTTTTTGTCTCTAGCACTGAGCATTAAAGGGCTGATTTTCACACGTGTTGAGGATCCACAATTCCAAATGAAGTCAATGGGAGTCAAGAGTGTGCTTAAAAAAAAAAAAAAAAAAAAATCAAAATGTGTTTCTTTTTTATTATAACACTGGCATTGGCAAAATGGGAAATTACAATTGCACCAAGAGATTTAATAATACTCCCCTACTTACACTAGTGGATAAAGAAACATATATTCGGTTGCAGATAGGATACCTAGCATGAAAAGTACTACCTTCAAGAAATATTTTCAGCTTTTGTTGCTGCGTTCTGAGAAATAGAGAGAGTCAGCTATGAAAAGTTTATTAATACACTATTAAAACCAATAACAGATCCTTCCCAGTACCACTGAGAGGTAAAAATACTATAACTATCTACCTCCGCCTTTAAAAAAATATTTAAAATGTAAAAATCGTCCTCATCTCCCTTTTTATGAATTAAACAAAGAAAATTCTGGAACAGCTTCATTCTACATGCAGGGTAGCTATCAACATGAACAATTACTGAGCCTGCAATATTGCACAAATAAATAACACTTAGCATTATCTTCAGCACTATCATATTTATTAAACAGTGACTGAGGGCAGTAGTAACCATTTTTACTGTCCCATATAGCTCTTATTTTCTAATTAAACAGGAGGTTATTTCCACTGCTAACACAGCCATTTGTCTTATTTGAGTATTACATAATATTTTTTTGCCAGCCAAGCCTGACTATGAAAAGGAGTGTTCTGTGTGGTGAACTGTGGCCCAAGTTGCTTTACTGTTTGGTAATCATGGAAATGGGCCATTTTCTGGTGTGTTAATAAATAAACTTTTTGCAATTTCTCCTAAAACATGATAAAGCTCATACTTTGTCCTACCCTCTAGCTTCAATACAAGGGCAATGAGCTGTATTATTAAAGATATAGGTCAAGCAAACCTGACGAATTCAATCCTGTGGGATGCTTTAGAAACTGTTGTCATATTACTGAGATCATTCTGCTGCTCCTAATTATTCCTCTTGGTTGCTTCACATTTCAAGTGATTTCTCTCACACTTATGTCAAAATTTATAAGCTGCTCTGTGTAACAACACTACATTATTTCCTCACTTGTTATGGTAATATAGAACAGAGACTAGGAGAATGCTTTAATCTATCTGACAAGGATAATGTAGTCTAGAAGCGTAATAAACTTTGTATTTTACCAAGGTTTTTTTCCTACTCAGAAACATTTCATATAGACAGACAACTTAAAAAAAACCTAATTGCTACAATAACTTGAATACCATCTTACCTCAGTTCCTTTTTAAAAGGGAAAATGTTTCAGTGTTAAAGTGTTCATGCCAATAGCTCATGCACCCTCCTTATTTCCAGGTCTGATTGCTATTGTGCAACATGCAGACTGTGCAATAAAACTAGTTATTATAGATAATTTTCATAAGATCCATGCATTGCACAAACAGCACACCAATACTTGCAATCAGCACAAGAGCTGAACTTCCACACTCCAGTAACACAGCTCAGTCTGACTGGCACACCATTTAAATTGCGCTAAACAGCTGGAGATGGGCTGAAGATAAAAATCAGCTTTACACATTAATTTCCCCTTCTGTAGCATTGCCCATCTCTCAAAGACGTCTACAATTTGGGGAAAGATGCCAACAGAAAATTTAATAGAGGATTTGAATTGTAAAGCTACTGGAGGGGTGCCTCACTGTGGGGGTTAGACCAAGGAGACGGAGTTTCATTAGGCATATACTGCAGGATACTCATGGTATCCAAAAGGTCATTCACGTTGGAGAGAAATACTAACAGAGATTAAAGTTGTGCACACAATCTACACTATGAGTAATTCATAAATGGCTTGCACCCATCTTGACATTTCCATGGTGTCCCCAGTTTTGTTGGGGTGACTCTACATGCTATACTTATAGGATGTTCACAGGCCCCCAAAAGGGACTTTCGGGCATCAACACATATTGCAACATTTTGGCAGAATTGTACAAAAAAAAAAAAAAAAAAAAAATCCCACCACCAAACCAATCTCCAAACTTTTTTTCCCTTACAACATGCTGATATAAATTATGATAATGTAACAGCCAACTCCACTGCATCAGATAAATGTGCTAACATGGCAAGTCTAGGAGCACTGGCTGTAGTGACAATTTTTTAAAAGTAAGTTTTGATACCTGGTGATTTTTCTTCTCTGAATACCAGGATCACCGTTCATATTGTGGTTCTTCCTTGGCTCTGCATCAGCAGAAGGCAAGATCATCTCTATCAATCACTAGGAGAGACTGGCTTCCCCTTTTGGAGTCTCCCTAGAGCGGCGCTGAACCTTCCCAGACTACTGTACCCCTTTCGGGAGTCTGATTTGTCTTTCGTACCCCAAGTTTCACCTCACTTAAAAATGACTTGCTTGCGAAGTCAGACATAAAAATACAAAAATGTCACACCACACTAATACTGAAATACTGCTTGCTTTCTCATTTTTACCATATAATTATAAAATAAATCAATTGGAATATAAATATTGTACTCACATTTCAGTGTGTGGTATATAGAGCAGTATAAACAAGTCATTGCCTGTATGAAATTTTAGTTTGCACTGACTTGGCTAGTGCTTTTTATGTAGCCTGTTGTAAAATGAGGCAAATATCAGGATGAGTTGATGTACACCTGGAAGACCTCTGCGTACCCCCAGGGGTATGTGTACCCCTGGCTGAGAATCACTGCCCTAGAGAGACTGTGCAGGAAGGAAAAGAATGATTCAAGATGATATACAGGATGCTGTAGCCCACATCCTGGTCTAAGGATGGAAGAATTGGGAAGTTCCACCCAGAGATAGCCCTCATGCATTTTCCTAACTCCTAAGGGGGTGAATTCAGACATCAGAAAGGGGACAGAGGTACAGTCCCTTAACCTAGAGAGATTCCTACCAACAATTTGGTGAGCAGGAAGGCAGAATAGGTCTGCAGGTGCCTCTCCATCTTTGCTATGGTTGTCTCACTCTCTTTCTGTAAACAGTTCCCTTCCCAATAGTAGACTCACATGGTAATGAGTGGATAACTTTGCAAGAAATCAGCGGAAGAGATGGGGAGTAAGTGTTTTGTCAAGGACTCTTCCTCTTGATCCCCACCAGAGAACTTCAACTTTTTCAGTAGAGGAAGATAAAGAATGTGTTTTTGTGTGACTCAAGGGATTTTCTCATATATGATTTTTGTTTTTTCCTTCCGGGATAAGAGTTCCTAGATGACCCCGAAAGCACAGACCACCAGACCTGTATATTTAACTCTGAGAAAGGGCCATAAAGTTCCAGTGGATTAGAGAAAGTTCCAGTCCAATTTTATGTTTCTGCAATGGCTGGGCAGGAGAAGACGAAGACCATCTCTATCTTCTGGATTGATGTTGAAGAGACTCTCTCCTTGTAAAAAAGGAGGGATTGAAAGGCAAAAGAGAGCCTACTTCAGAGACCGTATACCTCTCCACGTGAAGTTGCCACAACTGCTGTCAGCAGAGACACTCGAGCTGATGCCCCTTAGCTGTGAAAATGCCTGGAGCAGCTGACAGAGTCTCCCTAAGAGTCCTTCACCTCTGGAAACTACTTCCCGGTTGGTCTCAAACATCTCAAATTTGCTGACCTTCAGGGCATATTACAAGGGCTAATTATTTATGCAGGCTTTTGCAAAGGAAGGGACATAGGAAATGGTGTTTATAGGGAAAGTGAATTTTGTTTGAGTTCAGCTTTTGTTGTAGTTAATTATTAGAGCTGGTCAAAATTTTCCTTCAACATGGGGGAGGGAGAGGGAGGAGAGAAAGAAATTGGCCTTTTTAAATTGAACGTGTTTCACCTACAAAAATGTTTGTTTTCTTTTTAAATGAAAAACAGTCCGCTTCTGAAAATAAAATAAAAATAAAATAAAATAAAATAAAATAAAATGGTTTTCATTTTTGTGTGTGTCAAAAACCTCCAAAATTTCAGAAAAAGGTTTTGTAAAATATGTTTGTTTTGAATTTTATCATGGAAATACCATTTTTAACTATCCAACTGATTACTTTTAGTGTGAAAGCTGGCAATTTTTACTTATGTTCTGATTGTATTTTAACATTTGCAAATGTGTGTAGAGTTGTGGGTAGGTACCTTTTAAAAATAGATCCATTATTAATCAACAATTAATATATTAAGCCTTAGCTGAAGATTTCAAATCTGAAAGTCCCGAAAGATGAAAAGCAACAGAGGGCCCTGTGGCACCTTTGAGACTAACAGAAGTATTGGGAGCATAAGCTTTCGTGGGTAAGAACCTCACTTCTTCAGATGCAAGTGAGATGCTTATGCTCCCAATACTTCTGTTAGTCTCAAAGGTGCCACAGGACCCTCTGTTGCTTTTTACAGATTCAGACTAACACGGCTACCCCTCTGATACCGAAAGACGAAGAGGCTTAGGATCCAATGCTCCAGCTTAGGCCCATCACTGTTTTAATCTTTAAAAAAAAAACTTCCAGAGAAATAATCAGTTGGGCTCCAGGAGATCCAACTCTTTCACCCATCATTCCCACCATCAACATATATGCAATTGTTTATATACAGAACACTGAAAAATATTCAGGCCATCAAAGAAAACATTCAGGACAGTTTCACATAAGCTACTTATCATTCATGTCTGTAAAGATCCCCTGGCACTTTTTGAAACCATAAGAGCATTAACCCCATTGCCCTGTCCAAATTCTAACTCAGTTAATTACATTTCCCCCCCCTAAATTTCACCTGGCATTTTCAACTGGCTATGGTATTATTTCAATTCCTATATTAAACTGTTGAGTTCTATTGCTGTGTAGTTGCTGCATTCCACTCTCAAAGAATTTCAGCAGTGGGTGAAGATACCCCTACCAACTGCTTCACAGGTCTGATATGAGAATTCAGCAGTTAGTGTTTCCAAAGACTTTGAGATCCTTAGAGAAAAGGTGCAATGGAAAAATAAATGGTTAGCTAATTAATTTGTGCATACCATAGCAAGTCTCATATAATATTGTTCAATATATTTATTAAATAAATGCTAATATATGACTAAAATCAAGAAAACTAAGAGATTCAAGAACAAATGTTTCCCCTACTCCCACTCAGCCTAATTCATCCTGCTGCAATTTGGCTATTGAGAAAACACGGTACTCTTATATACCTAGGTATTTTACAAGAACTATGTATAAGACAGTGCATTAAGGGTAGTAATGATAGCCCTAATTCTAAATTAGATATCCTTTTACAAAAATCATGTTTCAGGTACCATTTTACCAATGACACAGCATATAGCATGCATTAGCAATGGACAGATGGAGTGGATAGTCTAGTAACACCTTTTTCCATTTCTAATTTCCTCGATTCTCATTTTTTCTTTTTAAACAGCAGTTGTAGCAATCTCATATAAATAAGCAGACATATGCAGAAAAAATGCATATACCTATAAAGACAGACAATATATCTACTGAGACAGCAAGTTTATGTGAGCTGGATTCACTCTCACTTGAAAACAGAAGAGACTTCAAAGTAACCTACCAGATGTTTTGAAAATTATGAAAGATATCATGGATCACTAAACTTGATAGAGATGCATTTATTTTTTCATACTGGCAAAGGGGTTCAAAACCATGGGATACAGTTAGGAGCAAAATTCAAACTAGCAGTAAGCAGGGAACTCAGCCAGAACTACTTCGGACAAAGAGTAATAAACATATAAATTAAGTTACACCAAAGGAGGAATGAAGCCTAGAGTATAAAGTAAATGAGTTCAAGATATACCTACATTTTTGTTTGGAGGACAGAGGTAATTTAAAGGTGTACAATGAAAAATCAAGGACATGGAATTAAGATAATCTCAAAATTACTCTGTGATCTTGAGCCACATGGCTTTTTCCTTTTCCTAAAATGTGTTGTCTCCTTAGGCCAGTAGGGAGAAAATGAAATAATGCAGGATAATACTTTAATCAGTCATCATTTATGACACTGAAGTACAACTGGCCAATTACATATCAGGCTCAGATACTGTTGGGTTAATGTGAATTTACATCAGCCTATTACGACATTTATCCTGGTGAGAATCATTCCATGTCATTGTTTGAGTATTTGTGTATTTCTATGGAGTTTGATGCTAACCTCACTCTTGCTGACCTACACCAGGAGTAAATTCCATTAAAGACAATGGTTTTACACTAGTATAGCTGGTGGAAATCAGACCAGAGTCAGGACCAATAACCCTAGATAACTTGGTGGTTGGCATAATATAAGGCCTTGATTCTGCATTTGGAAGGTAGGGGTGACGGGGTTCAGCCATGCAGTTGTCAATCCAGAATCTCGGCCTAAATGTCCTCATCTGAAAAAGTTGTTCAGTGTTGTAATGTCCACAAGACCAGCATGATACTTCCCAGCAACTTATCTTCATTCTGGGAAGTCTCAACGTCATTCACAAAACTCAGTCTCCTACAGGGCAACACAATGTGCCATTCCCATGCAGTGGCCCACACAAAAAAAAAAAAACAGTTTCAGCTTTTAAAATTATCTCAGAATAATTTACAGAAATTAAACTCCCTAGTTCCTATTTAAATGTCTTATTTGTTTTGAGAAGTGGTTGTTTTTTTAAAAGCTGTTAGCATAGAAGTATATGGGGTTGTGTGAAGAATCAAATGTTCAGATCAGTTTTTCAGGATAGTGGATTAATTATTATAAAACTGCAAAATTGTGATAGAAACAGTGAAAATAAAAGATTCTTTAATGTAATCTTAAAATAACTTGAGCAAACACTGCTTTCATATCCCTGCCTCCTTTACTGCAGTCAGACCTCTTCAATGACGCACGTACAACAGATGTAAGTATCATGTCAGATAACTTAGGAAATTGAGATTTAACAGAGATTTATTCCCAGCTATATTCATTCTATCCATTCTGAAACTTTTGGCAGAAGGAAATAAAAAGAAAGAGCCTGAAAAGCATGTAATATCATCCTGGTTTTAGCATTGGATGTGGGTCTCAACAAGAGTCTTGGCATGACTTCGGTTTTTAGGATAGCTTATTTAAATCTCAACGGATGAAAAAACAAAAAGTTTGTTTGACATCTTGACTTTTCACATCAAAACTCATTTTCTGTTGATCACATGTTATAAGGTAATACTAAAGTGTTTGCTCTATAACTGGAAAATGTTTGTTCTGAAACTCTAACTCACCAAACTGGAAAAAAACTTCACCTGATGCAAACGGCTGGATTCCTACAGAAGGAAGGACCTACACATGAGGAAGGACTATTGAATCCAAATGGGCCACTGTGGAACACAGACTTTGCCAATTGCTCCCCACACGCTCATCCCATCAGCCTGGATTCTAGAGATGGGGATAAAAATCTCTGACCAGAAGGAATATGGGTCATTTTATGCTCTTTGATTCTAAAGGCTAAGATTCCTAAACATAAACAAGAGATCCCCATGCTGCTTGGCATGGGTCAGCCCTAATTGCAGCATGATGAAGAAAGGGATCTGACTAACATCTGCCATGTGTGGTTCATTCTCTCTCTCATTCTTTCTCCAGTGGGTGAACTGTATGTACACTGAGGTGTTTTGTTTTGGTAGGGTTTGGGTTTTCTTAAATGTATCCACTGCTGTGTGTCTGTTAGTGAAGGAAAGGTCAAATATGTATGCTTTGCACTTGGAATGGAGACACCAGATCTAGAATCACTCTAGTCATTTCAAATTGAGACACAGGAAGAATTGAGTATATTTCCATTACTGTATTGTGAGAACTTACATCACATACAGAGCTATTCCTATCTCAGTGCACAGGGAGTTATGCATTCATAATCAGGGGAGTAGCTTGCACAGATCCAGACAAAAATGGTTTGACCTATGCTGGTGCTTGTGAGGCTCACTTGGTTAAGACTTTATTTTCCCAACTTTTTTCTTGCTCTCTGTCTTAGGGGCAGTAGCTGAGATAGACAGACCCATTTTAAAGGATTTTTTTTAGATCCATTATCTTGATCTTCCCATTTTTCAAACTGCCTCTGCTCCCTGGATGCTGAAAACATTTCTATTCCCTTGTACCGCATGGCTCTGATCAGAGTTGCCGAATTCTCTGCTGTATGTAGATTAATGAAAGAAGCGAATGTGGATTATTTTGCAGTGTATTCTGTTAATACACTGAGTATAAATACAAACAGAGATTTGAAGAAGATACAGTCAACATGATATTGTAACACTTAACATGTGAAATGAAACACTAATTCCATATCAAGCTTGGAAAAAGGTATTCATTTCAACACATTTTAAAAGCCATATTTTCCAGTCCTTTTTTTCTGTGCACTTACACCTGTCAGAAGTGAAAAGCCACAGATACCTGAACCACAGTGAAAAAAAGCCTTTTCCTAGAAGAAAACCAGAAGGATCCACCCTTACTTCTAAAGAATGTCTCTCATCAGGATCTCGCCAGTTAGTTGAGACAAAGGATACAGCGTCAAGTTAAATCAAGTTAAATTAAAATACAGATAATTGTCAGGGCTGGTGCTTGAGCAGCCTAGCCTAGGGGTTAGAGTCAGGTACGCATCAATGTTCCTGGAGTCAATTACCAGGATTCAGGCCTGGTGGAATACCAGGAGATCAGAACTGAGACACAAACTGGAGAGCAGGGATCAAGAGCCAGTTACCAGGAATCAGGCCAAGTTAGGATACCAGGAGGTCAGGATCAGGTGACAGAAGCAGAGGGCAGGAACCAGGAGGCAGTTACGAAGAGTCAAGCCAAGTCAGGAACAGGTAATTACCAGGCAAAGTGGTCTCTGGCAGAGTGAAGCCCCATTGTATAGACAACTTCTTGTTTCCTCCTCTGGCTTAAATGGGGGCTGCAGCTCAGTTAGGAGCCTTGCTGCTCTTCCAATCAGAATGTAGGGGCGGGGCTTGTGCTCCAGTTGGGCTTTATGGACCCAGGTCCCAGATACTGTCTGTGCCTGGATGGGAGGGGCACTGGAATGTGATGACTCCCAGAACTCCTGTGGGACTGGTCAATACTTATTAACAGGTCCCCCATATCACAGGGAAGCATGCCTTAGTCACTTTTTCCCCTACCACTAAAGCCAATGATGTCTTCTTAAATCCTTCTTTTCCCCCAAAAGGAGAAGAGATTTTTGCAGATCCCTACATACTCTTACAAGGAGACAATCTCACATGAAGTCTTGTACTCAAAAGATTTTTCGCTTTTGCAGAAGAGAGAGATCTGGATACATTTCTAGACATTGGGATGTTCGTCCAAACAGAACCCAAGATCTGTCCATCACTAATTAATACAGTTCCTCAATACATTCTCCAATAATCAAAATCATAAGAGTTGAAAAATAGTTATTCACACACAGCAGCTGCTTTCTGAAATAACTGTGTTTAGAGAAAACTATCCAAATGAACAAAAGACATTGTATCCAGATATCCGATAAAATACACTGCAAAAACAAATCTTAAGTGATGTCCTGAACATGGATGGTTTAAGCATATGTGCTTTTCTGAATCAAGGTACTATAAGTACCATTGTTATATCATGTATAACACATATATGTATTATCTTTCAGAGAGATTGGTTTCAGTATAAGCAATTCCTTTTGCTAAATTTAATAGCATTTAGCTAACGTCCTGTGTTTTGTAATATATTTTATACTTCACAAATTAATTCAGTACTTTTAAAACTTACTGCTGTACCAAGTGAGTCAACTAATAACACTACCCAGGCTGCTTAGAAAAGAAAGATGTTAGCATGATGTTTTACTCAGCAGGAAGAGCGTTGAGCGCATTTTTAATGATTTACCAGTTCTACTTGACTGAGCTTGCACCCTGTAAATGGATCATATGATCACTGATCACAAGTTAAACTGCTTTTGTTTCTCGCATGGCATGGACTGAAGGCCCGTTGTACAGTACCAGAGGTTCGTGTGCAGCTCTGTGTAAGACAAGGTGAGGTTACATACAACAGGCAGTTAATGGCTCATACCAGCAAGCCCTCAACTGAATGCAGCACATGAGGTTGAATTTTAAAGAGGTAGCTGACCTTGCAGCTGGGAGCTTTAACTGTGTGTTTTTACCTATTTATACCTGGATAAGTAAACACTTACTGAATGCTGAAAGGGCCTGAAAGCACTATGTTAGCCAGAGGCTAATCCCTATTCTCTGTGGATGAAAGAACTCAAAGGAAAAAAGAAAGTTTTCTGCCTCAGGTAACACAAAGGTAAACCTGTAATAAGGAGCTCCATTTATTTTAACCTTAATGTTGCCATATCTACATTTCTAATGAGCTCTCAGCAGTTAAAAATAAAATACTGCCCTGTTCTAAGAATGTCAGAAATGTAAGAACAATACCAACAGAGTATCACAATGCGGTGGACAATGAAAACCCAAAGTGTTCAGAAAGGCCTTCTTAATGTAGGTACCGAATTCTGATCCCACTCAAGTCTAAAGGAAAACTGACATTGACTTCAATGAGCCCTGTATCTGGCCCTAAGCAAGCATCAGAAGAAACAGTGACCACAGCTTCTCTAGTTCTAGGGTTTGACCCAATTTAAAATGCATCCAACATTCATGTTGCAGAAAACAATATGAGCTACGGAAGATTCGAGGACTTTTAACTGATTCTAGCTTTCAGTTCCTATGGCGTGGTGTTCTAATGCAGGAGCCATAATATATTTCTTGCTGATTCATAGTCTTATACTTTCATTTCAGTGTTTAATGTTTTTGACCAATACTGCTAAGAGAACCAATAAACACCTTTGTTAACAGAGGCCTTTTCAGCAAGAAGTGTAATGTACTGCAGTGTGTGAGAGAGACTGAGAATGCTTTTTGAAAATTTCTATTTGCTTTTCATAGGTCAAAAAACAGCTTCGTGGCTAAAGCCTTGTTTTACAATTTAATCCCAAGTGAATTCTTGAGCATCAGCCTACTTAAAAAAATTTCAGAATCCATAATCATTCAGTTATTTCTCCATGAATATTACAACGTCTACTTTGTATTTTGCAAATAATGTAAGAAAAGTAAAAGAGACACTTCAAAAGTTTCAGTTTTCCCTTTTAAAAGCTTCAGAACTTCACTCCCCAAAACCTTATGGTTGATAAATACATCTAAATACACAGTTAATACAATGTTCTACTTAAAAACAAACTAATTTTTTCCTCAGCAACATATTCCTGATCTCTCTCTCGCTCTCTCTCTAAATATCAAACACATGCTCAAGATTACCCTCCTTTGTTCCTCCCCCCATACAGAGAAGACTCTAAATGTTGACTTGTAAATTACAAACCCACATAGTATCTATGGGTTGGAAAGCCAGAGCCTTTACTCCAAGTACAAGCCCTGGACCAAAACATGTTAAATTCCGTCTTTACAAAGGGCTGAAGAAGTCTCAGTATTCCAATTCACCTTAGCAGTATAAGTCAGGCAACTCAATCTTCAGATGCAAGCCAGAGATCAACCTACACCAAGTGCACAATCCTCCCTTCCCACCATTTATCCCTCCTGCATACATACACAAACCAGTTATGCTGGCCATATACCCAATATAGGCTGGAAGAGTGGCTCAAATAAAAGATCATACTGTTGTAATTCATTTGCACAAAGGGAAAGACTTCACTGAGGTGGCATAATGATAATACTTCCTCCTTTCTCCCACCCTTTGTCTGTCTTGTCTATTTAGAATCTAAGGTTCTCAAACTGCATCCTTCTCTTACTATGTATGTGGACCACTGTTTGCAGTGTTATTGTAGCCATGTTGATCCAAGGATATTAGAGAGACAAGGTGGGTGATCCCAGTACCCAGGTCAACATCTCACCTCAGTATAGCAGGCTCTCCTAAATAAAACAGGTTTTAATTACAGAGGAGTGATTGGGTTCATACAATACAAGAAAAATTCCAATCCTTAGCCCATCTCTTGAAGACAGTCACAGTTAGCTACTATTTTCAGGTACTTCTGCTCTTCCAGTTACCACTAGAAATGTTAAAATACCATCATAATAACTATTCATGTTTTGTTTCCAGCCCAGCATCTGAACTTTTTGGTGCATATCCAAATTAGACCTGGGCCTGAACCCAAGCCCCATATCCTCTGACCTTGGGAAAGTTTGGATTCACATCTTAACTTCATGGCTTCCTTCTACATCTTCAGTGGGCCAAATTATAATCTGACCACCTCCAAACTATGGGGTAATTTGCATCCAGAACAAAACTTTGTGGCATGGACCATCTCTCATTTGAACTTTAGGTTTTCTCATAACTAGGTCTATGATTTCTCATAACATGATTACATGTGATCAATTAAGGACATGATTAAACAAAATACGTAATGCTTATATGCTTACATGGTCATATGCTTTGCTGAACTGGGGCCCAAATTACTATTTTATCCAGACTCTCTTTAACGGTAAACTCCTTGATTACACCTTGAATACAAAAGGCACTATAAGAAAATCATGTTAAATATGTGTCATAATGAATTTTTTCCCACCAAGGATAATAAAGATTATATGTGAATAATATTATAATTTTATTTTACAGTCATTTATTTCATTTTAGATGTAGCAGTATAAATAACTTAATAACTAAGAATAACATTTGGTTTTTTTTTTTTAAACTTAAAACACAGATGCAAAAGAAATATTTCCCTGATATTCAGGTTATACCTTAGCTGTAAAAATGTCATGATAGAAAAAAAAGAATTCTTGGATCTAAGATAAATTTTTAATAGACTTTATTAAATTTACATTGATCCATATGCAAAATAATTTGTTTACAATTTGAACTGAGACTTATAAATGGAGCCTAACTCAATAAAGGAGAAGACTGGAAAACAACAGCTGTATAGTTATTAACACATTAAGCCATTAAAATTATTAAATGTTGCTTGTGTAGTTTGATTTATAAACAGAGTCAAATTAGCCCTTTAAATTTGTTTGGACACAGGGGACCTGATTTAAAAAAATAGGTGCATGCAATTGTTGGAGCTTAAATAAGTCATGTACACATGTGCAATCATAGTATTTGTGTGCATAAATTAGGAGTGTAATATTGACCACAGCCAGCTGTTAAATTATGTTGCAAAGGGAATGCCTGTGTCACGATTAAAGCTGAAGACTGTGGATTAGGTTGCTTGAGTTCTATTTCTAGCTTTGTTACCAAGTAACTGAACTTCTCACTGCCTCATTCTATCCCCCTTTCTGTAAAATGGGTATTCTAACACTTACCTAACTGACGGTGCTATTGTTGGACCCTTAGCTAGTGCTTGGAAAGTTTTTTGAGATCTTTGAATGAAATGAAAGGACCCATATAACTGCAACAGTATAATAGTTAGCTATGCAGTGGCACTTGTATGGCCATGTCATATCGTATAACTAAACATGAAAGTTCAGTGCATGTTACAATTCTGAGAAAGGGCACTTTAATGGGGTTAATTAAAGTGGAAAAGAAATATTCCTTCTGTTTCTCTACAGAAGAGACTAAAATAAAACTTAAGGCCTAACATACATTGATCACTATGAAATAATGTTAAGTTATAATTGAAATTACTATAGCATACATTGAACATTAAAATAATGTAAAAATCAATGAATGTGCTCAAGGCGAAACCAGCAGCAAGATGAAACATTTTTAGAAATGGGGGTAGAACTGTCAACTTTTCCTGACACCAGGACTTCTACACTCTCACAGAGTAGCCACAAATTAATGGATCTGGAGAATCCCTCATTCCAACATAGTGAGTGGAGTTGTCAGGTA
This sequence comes from Trachemys scripta elegans, assembly GCF_013100865.1. Taxonomy (NCBI): domain Eukaryota; kingdom Metazoa; phylum Chordata; order Testudines; family Emydidae; genus Trachemys; species Trachemys scripta. The sequence goes on along the minus strand of NC_048304.1, from coordinate 64,457,088 downwards.
GCCATTTCATCCCTCTTCATTCCCTGCCACTGAACCTGACTTACACAATAACTTTTTTCAAATATTTTTTGTGGATTTCCATTTTTTTATGTGCACCTAAAATGTTAATGTTAATTTTTGGTGAGGTTGCTGAATGTTGGATTCTGCAAATATATTTGGAGATTATTTTCTGGCTGGGCCTTCTCTGTACATCTGAACTTGTCAAAACATTGAGGGTTTCAAAATGCGATACAGACTTTACAGTTATAGCTAGGACTTGTTCCAAAGTATATTTTTTTAAAAAAAGAGGGAGAAATGAGGATGCATGGGGGAAAAGGAAAAGAAATGATTCGGGAATGATGAATACGCTGGAAAGATGGGAAGGTCTCACTCTTTTGACCGAAGTAAAGAAAACAGATAACAGGCACAGAGGAACACAGGTGTCTTTTTCATTGTAAACTTTTGAAAAACATATGAAACCCTACCCTAAGTCTCTTCCAATACCCTGTCCTAAACAAATTTAAGAATCAAATCTCCAGGAATTTTATCTTCTACTCTTACCTATTCTTCTTCCACTTTCACCTCTGCATCATTGTATTCAGGGTTTAACTGTAGCTCCTCACTAATGCACTGTTTTTCTTAAGGACCAACAGAACATCCAACTTCTCCTTCACATTTAATATTCCTTGTTTTCTTTGAATTCTCCTTCTTTCAAAACTACTACTATTCTAAAGATAAGTTACTTGATGTAGACATTTGCTTCTTGCTGTAAAAAGGCAAACATGGAAAGTAAAATCAGCAAACAGCAAAAAAAGAAACAGCAGATAGCCCTCGGACAACTGCTGGTGAGAAAAGGGACTGAGCTAAGGTTATGAGCATCTGGATATGAGAAAGGGAGAATGACAGGTTTGGGTAGAGATCGGGGGTACTTAATTTTGAAAGGCACTTGCCGGGATAGCTGCATGTGATAAAGGATAACATGGTTATAAGCATGCCTACTTAGGCAAGGTGAGAGTGTGGATAGCATATTTTGCCAGAGTCAGTTCTATTTTGCAGCAACAGATCGCAAAACAAGTAGAAGCAAGTAGCTCTGAGAGAAGGGATCTACAGCACAGGAATTTCTCTTTGGGAGAAGAGACATCAATGGCTATTAAGTAGCTGTCACTTATCAGGCAGGGAAAAGAGGAAGAGGGATTGTGCAAAGGGAGCACTTGGAGAGGCCTCTGATATAAATACATAGGCATACATTGGCATCTCCATTTTTTGGGTGCTCACCAAGCATTTTCTGAGAATTGGTCCCCATTAAAGTGTTTTAAGTTGGGTAACCAAAATCACTAGTTACTTTTGAAAATTTAGGCCATACTTTTTTTTTTTTTTTTTTAAACTGAACGTCTAAGAGCACATACAATCCTGAGGACCTTTTTTCATTTCAACTAGAGAAACGGAGAGAGGGAGGTGGGAAAGATGGTTTTACAGCATTGAGCAGGATTCCAGGCAGGCTGTTCCCAAACTGAAACAAAGCTTAAATACTATCTATTCATAAGAAGTAGTGAATTTCATGCAAAGCAAGTTTCACTCTGTTTATTTAATTTTTTTAGTCATGAGCAACAATATGACCACAGGACCAGTTTCTCTTGCTCTGGAGAAAGGATCTCAATCAAGGGTGAAAAAAAATATTAAAATAATAAATAAACTGACTTCAGTGTAAGCCCCTTCAATGTAAGAAGGGTTATCACAGAAAATGATGAAAAAAAGAGGGATAGAAAACATAATTATCAGAACACCATATTACTATGTATCCAATGGGACAGAGCACTTAACAAATGTAAGGGGCCCAAGTCACTATATAACGATAACCTAAAGACCGGTCACTTGTGCAATTTTTAAACTCCAGCTGGAATAATATAAATAAATAAATATGAGATAAGGAAACATGGAAACTTCACAGTCTGCCAAGGTCCATAGAAATGATAAGCCACTCCTGCCATTTAGAGACAGCCTAATCATTTGTGTAACTAAATGCACAAGAGCTCATTTAATGTGATAAGCCTCCTATCAAAGCATCTCTGAACAAGATGATCTACCCACATTACAAAGTTGTTTATCTTGTAAAAGCATCCTACAAGCATAATGTGATATGACACCCCTTTTATATTGCAGAGTTCTAAACACAGCTTGTGCATTTGAAGACTAGAGTTTAAGGTGTCTTCTGAAAAGAGAACCAAGTGAAAGCCAACATAGATGCATTTGTTTTTCTTAAACAACTACTAGGAAAAATAGAACCAGGAAGATACCCTCCAATTATGTTTTTATTCCTGAAGAAACAGAAGAAGGTGAAGATCGATTTCAAGTGGCACCTCCCCTTTGCTTTTCAGACAAATTGTTGGCTTCTCCTTTGCCTGCTTTCTAAACATGGTGCCAATGTTCTTCCCTTCAGAATGTCACTCCTTGTCATTCAGTAATCCATAGGAATAGCTCTGCTGTATTGAAATGCCCCAGAAAGTCAGCTAGTTGAGTGGAAAGTAATGTATGATACTCAATTTTATAAAGTTTCCTTATTATAAATTGACCAGGTAATGGGTACCACTACATAAAAGGATTAACTGATGATGAGCTATGGAGTACAGCTCCATGAAAAACTGTTAAATCTACCCATAAGGTTGACTGAAGCAAAAATATGCATTAAGAGCAATGATAAAGTGATACTAAGGGTATTTGTCCTTAGAGACCCTCGTTATCTGATAAATGTTTAGTAATGTTTATTATTTCATTTAAAACATTTTTTCTCTTTGAAAAAAATATATAATTGAGCTTCTGTGGAACTATACATTTCTAATGTTTTCGTCAGTGCTGGATGTTGCATGGTCTGTGCTTTCCGAGGGTCAGGCTGAGAGCAAAAATCTCTAAAATTCAATCTGGGGAAGATTGAAACGATGCTAATAACTAGAGAGAGAGAAAAGTTTCTACTCTTGTTAATAGACATGTCTGATTTGCCCTTCATTCAAGAGGTTCACCATTTGGGGATTTTCCAGGATCCCAATCTGTCCTTACAATCTCTGGTCACTTTGGAAGCTAGAACTGCAGTGGGTTAGGTAGTTCTGACCATTTCTTTCAGATCCAGACCTTGCCAGTATTAGATTGGATAATTGCAATGTGCTCAGAGTGAGGCTACACTTGAAGATCAGACAGAAGGTACAGCCACAAAATGAAACTACTCCCAGCATATAGAACAATTTTATCCACCGATAATACATCCCACCACTTCTCCAATAACTTCACTGTCTTGTCATTTTCTTCCAGGTGCCATTCAAGGTGTTGACTTTGATCCATAAAAACCTACAGAACTTGGATCAAAGTTATCAGGGAGATCACTTCTCCCTCAATGAGTAACCGACCCAGCTTTAAACCTTTGAGGGTTGGTGGCAAAGTGTTCACAATGCGTGGCCCTTGACTCAAATTCATTTGTCTCACCGGTCCAATTGAGCTGAACTCTCTTGACCCTAAGGGCACAAGAGAAGATCTTTTTGTTTTCTCACATGTTCCCCTGAGGGATGAATAGATGGGTCAGGACTAGAGGCCTGTGGATTTTTAGGACTGGCTTTTACATATAAACACACAACCCTCTGAGCCTTGAAAAAGAAGCAAAAAATACTGTATTATGTTATATATACACATGAAGCCTGAGATGGTTTTAAATCTAAAAAATGATTGGCAGCCAATGTATAACATTTAGAGGCAATAAGAGCAGGGAATAAAAGGCCTCATATTTATTGTTTATATGCAATGGTAGAAAATGGATTGCTAATGGAGAGACAGACATCTTTAGACTTAGGTATGCTATATTAGATGCTCTGTTAGGAGCAGTGTCTGATTGAATTTGTATTCCTAGCTTGTTGGTGCTCTAGTGTCGAACATGCTTACTAGTGCCAAGGAGCTCTACTGAACTAAGCATACTTACTAGCTAAGAAGCTGATTTGAGAAGAAAACTTAGACAATGGGAGAGGAAAGACTATAAAAAGATTCAGGATTCCTCTAGAGGCAGAAGTGAAAACATCAACTCCTTTTGTATCTTCACAGAGTAAAACTAGAAAGGGCATTAAAAAACCCTTCTTGGAGTTTTAATCAAACTCTTACATTTAACAGCATTAATGTTAAGTATGCAAACGTTCATCCCACTGATCATTATGGTATCAAGAACTAATTTTCCTCTTTTTAAGAGCTTATATGTCACATCACACCCCTTGGGCCTTCCAAAGAAGTATTTAAATGCCTAACTGGGGGAAAAGACAAGCATTCCAGACAGCCAGGTGTTACTGATTCACCCATTAAAACTTCAGTTATAAAATATCCCACACAATGGTAAAACATTTCAGTCATTAGAAGATCATAAATAGATTAAGATGACATTCTAAATTATTATGACTGTGTGTGTATAAAATTTACATTGCTCATCACAATATCCCAGGTGTCTGTGACTCTGATTATCTGAAGTTAAAGATAAAGTGCATATGCTATTTGTTCTGAGAACTTAAAAATGACAGAACCATATGCTGCAAATGTACCATCCCTCCTGAGACAGGAGAGAATTTTACATTTATTTGTAAGAAAATTCATTTACTGTTACCTCAGCGAAAATAAATCCTTGTTTCATTTTATTTTTAAGTGCAAGTTTGAAGTAGGCACACATACATAAATATAAAAAAGGTAACAAGGATTTTTAAGTTCCATAAACTCCTATGTTTAAACTAAGGTAGAGTTAATTAAAAAAAAAAACACATTTCACATTTCTATGGCACCCTTAATATCAAAAAGTGCCAATGGATTTTTCCAGTCATATATTATCATCTCTCACTCTAATCATGAATTACACACACACACACCTGTCTATATACAATGTGCATGTGTGCATAAATATAACTTTTATGTGTACCTTCTCCTTAACTTCTGCAGTGTTCCTATGCATTATTAAGTAAGAACTGTATTTTATCTTAGAAATGGCTCTCTGCTATTTCAACTTCTAAAGCCTTCTCCTGGCAGTTCAGAGTGGAAGTTAGAGGCCTGCACGGGACTTTTTAAAATCCTGTTCCCGCTATTATAGCAGCGGGTCTGTGGGATCCCGGTCCCGCTGCAGGGCTCTACGCTAATGCCATGCAGGGCTCTAATGTAAATTACACCAGTCTGAGCTTCCTTACACATTAGTAAATGGGTGTGGATTTAAGGGAGCCTAAAGAACTCCAAGTCACAGCAGTATGTGGTCTAGTGGATAGAAACTGGATTTGGGATCAGGAGACCTGAATTCTACTCTTGGCAGAGCCATTGACCTGCTGTGTGTATGCGCAGGAAGGTTCTTTTGCCTCTCTGTGCTTCTGTTTCTCCTCCCACCATTTGTGGGGCTGGTCTTTTTAGACTGTCAACTCCTCAGTGCAAGGACTGTCACATTGTGCGTATGTATAGTGCCTGTCACAATGGGGCTTGGGTCTCTAGGTCCCACTGATATATAAACCACAATGTGTCGTCCTGTCTCTCCCCAGTTCCAGGAATTGCTTTGCTCTGGCTTCTCTTCTTCTTCTATTTAACTTCATGAGTGAAATCCTGGCTCTGTTGAAATAAATGGGAGATTTGCCATTGAATTCATTGGGGCCAGGATTTCACCTTATATGTTTTTATCGTTCCTCAAATGAAATAAAAATTGTTTTAAACCAAATATAAAAATATGCCAGAATCTCCTATCAAAATTCATAACTCACAAGAAACCCTACAATAATAAATCAGTGAAAGGCAAAGCAATTCCATGCAGCAAACATTTTAGTATTGTTTCCAAACATGTATTAATAAACAGTGTGTTTAAAAAATTATGAACAACATCCTTTTTAGAAACAAATTGGAGATTAGAAAATTTGCAAGTGCTAATATTCAGAAGTGCTTGTATGCTCATCCAGACCCCAATCCTGCAGCCTATATATTTATGTCCATTCTTATTCAGCAAAGCACGTAAGCACTTTTATCTTTGGGTATGTACTGTGACAAAGTTCCGAGCCTGTACTGGTGGGTCCCGCACTTCTGGGCGGATTCAGTGGTCTCAGAAACTAAATAAGGCCCCAATGTGACCTCCCTTTCTCAGTGTAGTGGCAAGAGTCACAGCCTATTGAGTTACTTTCATCACCGGCCAGTAGGGGAGATGGGAAGGGGGAATACCCCACAGTCTCTGTTGCTCCGTAGAGGCCTCCTGCCTGGACCGAGTCCTGCTTCCCTTCTCCAGGGGATCTCTGTAGAGTATGGTGGCATGGGGGGGGGGGGCGGCGGAGAACATGGGCCCGCCTTCTACTCTGGGTTCCAGCCCAGGGACCCTAATGGTAGCAGCTGTTGGCGGCTTTCTCTTCACCACTGACGCTGCTTTGATTCCCTGGGCCACTTCCCCCATGGTCTCCTTTTCCTAGCTTCACCCTTACCTCAGGATTCAGCAATGCTTCCTCTCCTCCAGCTCCTTTCACCTGGGCTCCCTGGAGGGCACTGGAAGGAGAGCTTTTAAACAGTATAAGTGGGACCTTGATTAGTTCCAGCTGTCTCCATTAGCCTAATAGCCTTAATTGGCATCAGGTGTCTTAATTGGCCCGGAGTAGCCTTTGTTTGGCTATACAGGGAACAGGTTCCTGCTCATTCTGAAGGCTGATATACCTGCCTTCCACCACTCTCTTATATTCTTCTGGTCTGAATCTGTCACAGTACTTAAGTCCCATTTAAATCAATCGGACTTAGGCATGTGCCTAAAGTTGAGGATCTGCTTAAGTGCTTTGCTGACTACAAATGGAATGCTGAATTGGGGTCTCCATACTTTGGAATTTATCTGACCAATCACAACTAACAACACAGTTCAAAATTTCAAATATTGAATGCAAAAATAATCTGGCCCTAACCAAATTCACAGAGTATTTAAAAAGACTAACTAAATCACAATTTGCTGGCAGATATTCAAAGGGCCGAAATCCTTCAGCTAATGATCTGTTGTGAACAACTTTCTCAGTTCTATTATATTATTTCATATGCCCCTTATTGGGACAGAGAAGGAAAACTTTTAACATTAATTTCCACACAAATAAAATGAAAGCTTGTAGATCCTGAAATTATGGGGCGGTCACTAGACTAGATGACATTATTGCAGATGGTCTTGTTACTTATGTTAATGTGCAGTAGTCAGATCTTGGAGGAATGCTTATTGTCAGCTGTGATGCTGCTCTGTATTTAGATCCAACGCATGTCACCAATAATACTCTGCCTAAACCCCTCTGATAAAGAATAATTTCGTAGGTGTAGCTGCTGCTGCTTACAGGTTGTAACCACATAAGTAAAGAAAACATTACAGTTCCAAAAAGGGAGAAAATAGAAGCCCATAAACTCTTGGTTGCACTGGCAGGCAGAGATTTTATTAATGACCCTGAAATGCAATTGCCCATATTCAAACAACCACCACCACCAAAAAGACCCCATTCCTAGGCCACAGAATTCCTGCTAAAACATGCCTCCTGCAGTCTCGAGTGGAAGTGTACTTTTTGTTGTATGAGGTCCTCAGGAAATGCTAGCAGGCAGTGGGCTAGATTAAAATTTATGAGGAGGAAAGCGAGTAGCACTTTTTTTGTATGGTAGACATTGAATTAGTGGGCAAGCTTTTAACCTTGGTGGCTTATTTTGTGTACATTTAAAATGACATTGGTGAACCAGCACAGAACAACCACCCTACATGCAGAACTTTGCTCTATCTTCTGAGACATCTCCAGGCATCTACCTAATATTAGCAGAACCCAAATATTTTTTCCTTTCTTGGATTCCAGCTATCATGACACCATTTACACTAATCCTTTAAATAGTTGCTGCACATTCTGCCCAGCTGTCATTCCTGGAGAAAAGCACAAAATGATTTTTATATTTCAGCTTAGTTTCAAGGGGGGGGGAGGGGAGTCATTTTTTTTAATGGAGGCAGCAACTGCCTCATGTGATTCCAGACACATCCTATTAGCTGTTCTGTGGCCTTGTCACTACTAGGGGAAGTACTCACATCATACCCTAACATTTTACCTAGTAAAATGAGAATGTTGAAACCAGTATCCAACTCCTGACCCCAAATTGCCATTGGGGTATTTTGCAGGAATTACCAGTTTTCCACTGTCAAAATGTTTTGAGATATGCATGCATCATCACACTTAGTAAACATTTTCTTTGCTAACTGTACAATCACTACCAGTTCTTACGTAAAATAAATGTTTTATCATCAGACATATTCCTATTCTGAAGCAATTGTAGTGACTGGCAATAACAATTTTTTTCCCTTTGTTTCACACAGAAAGTGTAATGAATTAAGTACGGTTTAGTGATTATAGCTGTAGTGTGGAAATCAGGAGTTCTGTCAATCCACATGCTGATCATTGTGAGATCTCAACCACACACAAAGTCTGAAAGCTATAAGAAGAGTCTAGTCTATTAATGAGAGTTTGTGGTTTTGCCACTTTACTCATTGTGACACATTAAATAAGTCACAACCTGCTGGTTTCCCAGTTTCCCCATCTACAAAACAGGGATAATAGTACTTGCTACCTGACAGGAATACTGTAAGGTTTAATTCCTCTAACATTTATAAAGTGTTATGAACTCCTTTGATTTTTTTTTTTTAAGGGGCTGATCCAAAGCCCACTGAAGTCTATAGGAATCTTCTCCATTGACTTCAATAGGCTTTGCAAAATCTTATTCACCATCAGGCAAAAAAGCAAAAAAACTCTCAAAATTTGTCAAAATAAAAAAATCTGTCATATTCTATCATGCTATTTTGCAACTCAGATGTGTTCGTTTTCATGAAATGGTCAATTTTACGTTGAAACCTATGACCATCTATTTTTGACAGGTTCCAGGGATTTTGCAGGAAGGGGGTGAATAAAATTTTGAATTTGAAAATTGAAATTTTGGAATGAAAGATGTGGGATGACCAACACCACTTTTAACAAGTCTTCTTTTTATTTGTATTTCATCCAGAAAGAACATACAGTACTACAGGGAGCTGTCAAGTGACTTGAGTCCACATCACTCCATCAATTACCACAAAATAGACCCTGTCTGAGATAAGAAATGATTCCCTCTCAACGAAAGATCAGTTTGGGTATCCACAGAAAAGATTTTACAATCTGTATGTCTGAGCTGAATTATGTTTAGTACTTTAGAATTTCTATTGTTTCATGTGGGACTTCAATGCTAGAGAAAACATTCATTTCTTGTGCATATGTCTGCTATAATTTTCATCAAGCAATTTAAACAATATTCTCCCTGAAATCCAGTCTTCTGCTATTTGATCTTGTAACAGGGTTGTTTCTATTTGTGGCATAATAATTAGTTTCAAGCGATGTGATGTCATCAAGAGAAGATTTTGACTTCACTGCAGAAGCTGTATTACAAAAGAAATTTCCCCCTTTCACCTATCCCCCCAAAAAACTAAATTTAGGCATGATTCCTCCAGACAATGAAAGCCTCCTGAGAACTGATGGGGGCTGAAGGTGCAGCACATCCTCCAGAGATCTCAGTATCTAGAGGGATTAGGCCCTTTATTAGCAAAAGGAATGTAGAAACCACTTGAATCAATAACCACATTGCATATTTTACTTTTCTCTTTTTAATGTTTGCATCAATGTAAAAGTCTCTTTTTAGCAACAGCTGAAACCATTCCGTTTTATTAGAGATTTCATCTTGGACTTCAACCTGACCAATAAACCCATCCATGTAACCCAATGGTACCATAAGCATTTGTGATTTTGTTTTTAAAGCGCTCAACCATGCAAACCACAATTTAATTTAAATGCAAAAAGCTTCATTGCAATATTGAGCAGGAGCTGCTATAAAGCACAGCAAAGATATGTCTGCTAATGCCAATTTCCATGCAAAACCTGAAGTGAGTCAAGACCACTAGAATTCATCTTTTTTCTAATATTTACAACAAAGATTCCATTTAAAAATATGTCGCTATATAATACACAATGCCACTACTCTACACTTTAACCACTGCATTAAATAATAAGTCTTTACATGATTAGACATTGCCTAAAATAAGGAATGCAGTTACATTTGAACATGACACTGAATCAAGAAATGTAGATAAAACCAGTTCAAAGCCAGTATGAGCCAGTAAAAGTCACGAAGTTTTTTATAAGCGAGCACATAAGACAAGAACATCATCAGTGACTTAGTCTTTGGCCTTCTAACCAGAAAAGGACTTGTGAAGGTGAATGGTATACAGACGAAGGGATATAAAAGAGACAAAACCAGGATAAAAATTAAATAAAAAGTAGCTGTCTTAAACTGTAATTGCACTCCTCTGCTGAGCATGCTTTCAGATATATAAATGTGATTTACCATCAGCTTGCAACTACAAATCAGGTCTTAAGAAACACTTGTGCTATGAAATTGTTTAATCTCATCAAGCTCTGCTTTCACAGCAAGCCATAAATCACAAAGTCTTTGTTATCATAGACCTCCATGAGCGCCTCTCAGGCAGGCAATGGATCGTGGGTATATATAATCCTGACTGCACAAACAGTGGGGTCGTCGCAGGCTGAAATACTTTCATAATAGCCACTGTGCAGCTGGTGGAACACAAGCCTATGATGGATATCTCATTTCCTACAGTCGGCATCTATTTCGAGCAAATTATTACCACATAAATTTCTTGTCAACAGAAACGGCCAATTAATTAAGTTAAAAATTTACTCGTGATCACATCTACAAACCAAATAGAACTGCAAGGCAATTTTCCAGTTACTGAATATACTGCAGGTCAGTTTAATGAATAATTTTTAACTTTGTCATAAACTCAAAGACAGGCTAATATCTTGAGGAACCTGAATGGAGAGCAGCTGCTGACAGATTTACATGAAATATATTTATGTGGATTTTGATTGCTGACATCTGGGGACAGAAATAAACTTTATACAATTACAGAAGCATGTTTTAAGGAATATAAGAATTTTTCTCTCCTAAAATATATTCAACTTCTTTTCTAAAATGTTGTATTTAAATATGAAGAGTGCTTAAAAGGATATAGAATTGGTCCTAGAAAAAATACATTAAACTCTTATGCTACTGAGTGGTTCATTATCAAAGCTGAGAAGTATAATAGGTAAAACACAGTCAATTATGCTTACTTTTTAAATTACTTTACTTCCAAGCTTCTAATAGCACACTTTGCACTCATATTTATCACACACACACAAACACATTAGACAGTCATTATAATTAGTGGGTGGAGATAATTGGGAGTTCTCTCAACCCCTCCCCCCAACAATGAATAAAAATGATTCTTTCCACAGTTTCTTCATTTCACTTTACACATTTCTAGTAGTGCAGAGCAAGAAAAAATTTAGAACTAAGTCCTCCATACAAGTGAATGTAGGCAGATTGACACTGACATTAATACAGCTACTTACTTTGGGTTATTAAAGATATAAAACTGGTCTGAATGAGAACAGGCTCATCTGAGATTACATCATATTTTTTACTTTATCCTTCCCTCCCTCCCTCCCCCCGGAGTAAGAGCAAACACATTTCTCAGTCACACCAAGCAATGTGACAAAATAGGTTTTTCTAACTGATAAAATGCAGGGGACTGCTAATGGGATAAGGGGTCTTTCACCTCTAGGTTGTTGGTTCAAATTTATCTCAGGTAGGTAGTGACCAAAAGTAATTACCAGTTGAAGACTTTTTGGCAGCTGGTAGCCTGTGTGAAATGAAGATTTTCTTCTTTTTAAAACTTTGTAGTGTTTTTTTTTTTTTTTTTACTTTAAATTAACACAAACATAGAGGTACCTAAGCCTATCTCTGGATACCTTTGATAGAAAATAAAAGAGTAATCACATGCAGAATTAAACAGGGACTTCTCTTCACACCAGTGCCAGAGAAACACCCAGAGAATGGAAACCTGAATAATCTATGTAAGCCACAAATACCAGCCCCAACTGTGTTGTTCCCTCTCCAAGAACATGGATATATAGATAGGCTTTGAAGAACACCCGGAAGCGACAGGTTGGGGCAACTGCAGACCAAGGCAAGGAGTAAGCGCCACAGTATAGAGACCCTTCTAGAAAATGCCTTTCTGATTCTGAGGGACACCAGCCTAAGTACTTCCAGTAATTGAAACTGTGGCTGTATTGCATAGGGAAGAGGTAATCACTCAAGTAGGCTGGATCCAAGCTATTTAGGGTTTACAACAGGTCATAAATAACACCTTAAAGTCTACACAGAAACTAACAGGCATCCAGCACAGATCCCTTAGCACTGGTGTCTTGTGCTTCCAGTGATATACAAAAGGTGATGATGATACATGGGCTGCATGTCCTGCACCAGCTTCATTTTCTTGGTGGATTTAAGATATAGCTTTATGTAGAGCACCTTGCAGGGTTCTGTTCTTGAAGAATAATAGGCATGTCTCACAGTAGCAAGCTCTGGAGCCAAAAGAAATGGTCAAAAGTAAGGTAGAGATGAAAAACGTGCTCCTTAGCACTGAAGTACATGAGGGTCCAGCAGCAGCTTAGGATTCAACAATACTCACACATTACTGAATGCTAGCATTACACACCCCATAAGGGGGGTAGATACAATCATCACACTTCTGGCTATTTCTCGCATAACCTCAGTCCTATCCATCTTAGATAGCTAGCCCCCCATCCATCCCTTAGTCTCTACGCATCGCCAGGTACGATGTTCAGCAGCCATGGCCGAATTGCAAGAGAAAAGAGGTAAAGAGCTGGTGAATGAAGTCTGAGCATGCTCAGTACCAATGGCCCATATATATGTTGAACAGGAGGTGGAAGGGCAAGATGGGTGCTTGTGAAAGCATTTTTGATTCACAAAAGCAAGTACACAACAGAGAGAAACAGAGTGCTAAAGCATGCTGTATGACTCTTCTCTTCACTAGATCTATAACACAGACCCTCCCTGGGTTTTGGTTTTGTTTTTAAAAATGTTACAAAGCTATGCTCTTTAACCAGAGGACTAATGGCACTGATCAAGGAGTATTTTTTAATTTGTTTTTGTTTTGTTTTTTTAGAAGAGTCAGAAGCCTTCATTATAGTTTGTTAGACTTCTTCCTGTTAGTTAGTCCAGTGTGACCTTTCTCTGAATTCCTGACACTCTAGACTTGTTTTTTCCCCCAGTAAAAAACAACAGGAAACATTGGTAGTTATACAACAACAAAAAAGAGGAACAAATTTCAAACACTTTTTAAGTTAGGCCACAATTCAGCAAAACATTTAAGCATTTGCTTAACTTTAAGCATGAACTTAAGTCCAATCCTATTCAACAAAGCACTTAAGCATATGCTTAAAGTTAAACACCTTCTCAAGTGCTTTGCTGAACTGGGGCCACAGATAAAGAAGTATTTCTAATAATGATTTTTAAAGCTGTTAAATTTAAAGTATGTTTTGTGAAAAATTCAGTTTTTTTTTAAATGTTCATAAAAATTTTCAATATCTCTGAAAACCAAAAAACTGGATTTTTTTTCCATTTTCCCACTCCCCTTTTGCTCCCCCTTTTTCCCAGTGGCAAAACAGGAAAAGAAGGGAAGAGGCAACAAAAGGGAGAGAGAGGGGAAAAAACAAAACGCAAATGATTTTAAGTTTTTCCTTTTTTTTACATTGAAAAAAAAATCAATGTTTTGAAAAAAATCAAATTTTTCCACAGTACGTTTTGACCAACCCTAACAATTGTATTGCTTTAGATAGTACTTGCTGGGTGGCATAGGAATGGGCATGTATGACTGAAAGGGCTTTCTCCCAAAGTTACAGCTGATTAGATTTATGGCAGGTGGTAGAATGGACAATGAAAACAACTCCATTTTCAAGGGTGGGCTGCGAGAATCTTTAGGTTTTGGTACCTTTTCAGGTTGTTTCTGAACTGAATACATTATTACTGCAATCAGGACAGTACAACAATGACAGTCAAGTGCTGTCTGTGCTCTCTCTGGGTGAGCAAGGATTTTTCATTTCATACATCATTTACAACTTGTTAGAATGATTCCATGAAGCCAATAGGCTTTGAGAATTTAGGGCCTGATCCTGAGAGACACTGAACAACCCCAACTCCCACCTAAGTCAATAGGTGTTATGGGTGCTCAGATTCTCTTGGGGTCAGGATCTTAAATTCCAGGAGGTGGAGGGGGGAACTTGGTTGGGAGGTATTTTTGCAAGTTTAATAATAACTAGGGTTATGCCAAGTTCCTTTACAGCTTATGAAACTGAGTTAATTTGGACAAAACTGCAAGAGTGTCTTTAAATAGGCATGTTCCTTGAAGAATGGATCTTGTCATGCTTTACTTCATATTTGGGGGAGCCTTCTGTGACATTGTGCAGTCTATATGGTTTTATAAAAACATGATAATAAGTGAATATAATGTAACTGGGATATGCTTCATGCAAAAGGTCTCTTGTAAGATATCATTACAAAGCTTATAATCTACTGTGTGTGATCATCCAATTTGTATAAATGTACCACTTTTGTATCTAAAACTAGAAATATAAAATATAACTCTGAGGGTCTATTGTAATTATGTAAAGTGTGGGCCATTAATGATGGTTTGGAATCTTGACTCCCATTAACAAGGACCATTATCCGCAGATGGCTGAGTCTTCCTGTATATGTGTGTGCTGGCAAGTGGGCAATGGAGTCTTGCAGTGACATGGGATCATGTCACCTGAACTGGAATCCATCTTTAACCTGGTGCTTTTCCAGTGGGGGGGGGGTGTGGAAACCCAGAGGGACAAAGGGTCCCCGCCTTATGCAAAAGATATATAAAGGGGTGGAACAGAACAAAGGGGAGAGAGGAGCCATTATGAAGAATCCCCTAGCTATCACTTGAGCTAGAACAAGAACTGTACCAGGGGAAAGAATTGTGCCCAGGCCTGGAAGGTGTCCAGTCTGAGAAAAAGCTTACTGAAGCATCTCTGAGGGTGAGATTATCTGTATTCAGTATTCGATTAGACATAGATTTGCACATTTTATTTTATTTTGCTTGGTGACTTACTTTGTTCTGTCTGTTACTACTTGGAACCACTTAAATCCTACTTTCTGTATTTAATAAAATCACTTTCTACTTAGTAATTAACTCAGAGTATGTATTAATACCTGGGGGAGCAAACAACTGTGCATATCTCTCCATCAGTGTTATAGAGGGAGAACAATTTATGAGTTTACCCTGTATAAGCTTTATACAGGGTAAAACGGATTTATTTGGGTTTAGACCCCATTGGGAGTTGGGCATCTGAGTGCTAAAGACAAGCACACTTCTGTGAGCGGTTTTCAGGTAAACTTGCAGCTTTGGGACAAGTGATTCAGACCCTGGGTCTGTGTTGGAGCAGATGGGAGTGTCTGGCTCAGCAAGATAGGGTGCTGGAGTCCTAAGCTGGCAGGGAAAACAGGAATAGAGGTAGTCTTGGTACATCAGGTGGCAGCTCCCAAGGGGGTTTCTGTGATCCAATCCGTCACACCTTCACTTCGTCAGAGTGGATGTGTAGTTTAGCCAGGCTTACCAATATTTTTTCCAAAAATAAAATAATTTTGCTGAGATTTCATGAAACCATATGGTGGTGCTTATTCCATATACCTAGTGACCATGAGAGCCATCATAAACAATTGTACTTCCCAAACCATGGTATACCTTTCTAACTATACTTATAGTACCTCATACCAGAAACACTACTCCCATGGTGAACAGTGGACTTCAAGAGGGGAAAATTCAGAGGGACACAAACAGAGCATGCAGCATAAACACGGGGTGGACACTAGTGACATTTTGTTTCTGGATCAAGAGGTTGAAGATCTCCTAGGTCCTAAGTAAAATATGCTGTAAATCAATTGGCAGTAATATAAGTAATGCACATCTGTATAAAGGATTAAAAGATGTTGATGAATGTACATTGGCAGCCATGGTTACGTACTGTTTCTACATTACAACTATGCTACACATTCCCTTGGAGAACATTATTGTAATGTACGGTACCACAATAGAAAACAATATCTCTGAACATGATGTTGTGGTAAGAATAATCTTGTATTGGTTAATTATTCAGTTTGGAACAACCAGATTCTGTTCAAGGAGCACAAGTGATTTTTCAGCACACTTCAGTTGCTTCTTTATGTATAGGGACAATTCACTGCAGGTGCAACTCCTCTGAATTCAATAGCTGTATCATATCTTGTTTTGCTTTTAAAAGTAAGTTAGAAAACAAACACAAAGTTTGTTAAAAACCCTGAAGAACTGAATTATCTAATTTAAACACACACTTCTAAATTGCTAGATTTGCACTGGGATCTGCTACAAAATCAACAAGCAGACACCCTGAACTTGACTTTGAAAATTTAAGAGGGAGGGGATCACTTCAAACACTGAGCATTTTCATCCAAAAAGAGAACTAAATAATACTTCTTGAAACACTGTAAATTACCCTGTGGGTAAGGGGGCAGCCCTTCATCCATCCACTATACCCGACTCATACAGTATTATCTATCTGCACATCTCTTTTTTTTCCTAATGCAAAATTAGCTTTTTATAGTAATCTCTCTCTCATGAATTATAACATGTGCCCAAATCTTGGAACTACACACGAAATAGGCACAGCCACGCTCTTCAAATGTGCAAAGCATTAAGGTATTCTAGTAGACAGTAAGACCATGCACACCGACTCCTTGCCAAGCACTTCTGCTAGGAGAAATCATAATCTGTGTAGGGGCACATTGCATATAGAAAGGGCAGGCTTGATTTTTAAGATCTACCCTGGAATACCCTTAGATAGCCCTTTGGAATAGTCTTCAAAAGCTACACTATGGATAGGCTACACCTCTGCAATCTTCCGCTACTGAGAGTTTTCTGACAGATAGCAACAGAGTTCACGCTAGAACTCGAGCTGGGTGCATGTGGGGGGGGGGGGGGGGGAAGCGGCGGGAGAGGGTTTGAAGGCAGAAGATTAATGAAAATAAAATTACAACAGTAAAGTCTTAACTATTTTAAATAGTCCAGTGTTATCCCATTCAGCAGCACTTTGGGTATATAAAAACTCTGGCTTATACTAGAAAGTAAACAGTCTGTTGTATGATCATAAGGAAATATTGTCTGTACAATATTTTTCACATTTGACCAGTTGGTAAAATGCAATTCCAACTTCTAATTAGTGATGTGTGTATTTAATAATTTTGTTTTAAAATTTATAACTGGGATTGACAGAGTGTATATAACCATTACGTTATAGACAGGCACATAGAAAACTGCAAATTCTTTGGAGTCTGCTTCAAATACTACCACCTTATATGATAAAATGTAAACTACTGTTGGCTCAGTGCTGCTACATGAATTCCACATTCATTTTCAAGCCTCTGAATTAACCTTTGAACTCAAATCCATATTCCAGCTAAAGCAAGACACTGCAAGATGCTGCCATCTTGGAAATTACTTGAAACAAATTCCCTGCATATTTTTCCTTTCTTCAGCATGATATTTACCAGCAAGAGGAAACTAAGAGATACTGTCATTTGAGAAACTGCTTTTTTAAATGAAGACCCTCACCTAGAAAGACTCCTTCTCTGGAAAGAGATGTATACAAAAAGTCATTTGGGGGTAACTAGAAAATTCTTTTAAAATAATTTAGGGCATGGTACAAAGCCCTACAACTGAAATCTTTCCATTGACTTCAATGGGCTCTGGATCATGTCCTGAGGTACCTATCCTGCAATCAGAGGTAGGATCATTGGCCTAATTTATATATAAGGTTTAGGCTTCTGTTTATTCTCTGTGAGGTTAAATATTATCTATAAACCATTTGAAGTATTACCTATGAAATATTTCATTAATTATATTCCATTTTATGCTATTAATGTTACCAGAATTTTAAATTTAATCAACATGACAGCTATAGGACCACAAGCAAAACACCATAAATATACCTTTATAACCTCCTTCTCTTCATACTATGCATGAGTCATTAACAAAAACACAACTAGAAGGATTTGTAAAAGGCTCATGCCAATGAATGTGCCCTACTTAGCACTGGTTTTACTTAATTCTGTTACTTTACAAGTTCTTAGGCTAGTAATTACCCTATATGACATCCTTACATACCTGAATATAGAGAATTCACAAATATAGGGAACCAGGATAAAAACATATAAGAGAAGACACAAGCAAATAAAGTCACGGCTGCCCATCCACCTGACCCACAACTCTAGAACACTTGAAATCTTCTTGCTCTTATACTTTTGCTGCTTTGTTAATAAAAGTTACGACAAACTCATATCAATACATACCAGAGAATTCTGCAACAACAGCTGAAACACTGCAGTGTTTGGGATCACTACTGTAGAATACTGAAGCACTTCACTATGTGTATATGTATAATATGTGTATATTATGGAAGCACTGCTTATACTTCCAGAGTTAAGGCTGAGTTGCGTTTTGCACTTAAAGCATGGATTCAAACACTTTGTTATGTATGAAGAATACAATGTATCCTCCCAAAAACTACAGCATATATTCTTTGACCACTGAATGAGTTTTATGAGATTTTACAAGTAAATTGGTTAATTAGTTTTAAGCTAAAATTAGGGCTGTCCATTAATCACAGTTAACTCATGCGATTAATTTTTTTTAATCTCAATTAATTTTTTTGAGTTAATCTCAATTAATCGCACTGTTAAACAATAGACTACCAATTGAAATGTATTAAATATTTGTGGATGTTTTTCTACTTTTTAAAATATATTGATTTCTACTACAACGCAGAATACAAAATATACAGTACTCACTTTATATTATTATTTTGATTACAAATATTTGCACTGTAAAAATGATAAACAAAATAGTATTTTTCAGTTCACCTCATATAAGTACTGTAGTGCAATCTTTTTGTCGTGAAAGTGTAATTTACAAATGTAGATTTTGTTGTTGTTACATAACTGCACTCAAAACAAAACAATGTAAAACTTTAAAGCCTACAAGTCCACTCAATCCTACTTCTTGTTCAGCCAATCGCTAAGACAAACAAGTTTGTTTACATTTACAGGAGATACTGCTGACTGCTTCTTATTTATAATGTCACCTGAAAGTGAAAACAGATGTTCGCATGGCACTTCTGTAGCAAGTGTAGAAGGTATTTACGTGCCATATATGCTAAACATTCATATGCCCCTTCATACTTCGGCCACCATTCTAGAGGACATGCTTCCGTACTGATGATGCTTGTTAAAAAAATAATGCCTTAATTAAATTTGTAACTGAACTCCTTGGAGGAGAATTGTATGTCTCCTGTTCTGTTTTACCTGCATTCTGCTATTTATTTCATATTATAGCAGTCTCGGATGATGACCCAGCACATGTTGTTCGTTTTAAGAATATTTTTACAGCAGATTTGACAAAACACAAATAAGATGCCAATATGAGATTTCTAAAGATAGCAACAGCACTTGACCCAAGATTTAAGAATATGAAGTGCCTTCCAAAATCTGAGAGGACGAGGTGTGGAGGATGCTTTCAGATGTCTTAAAAGAGCAACACTCCGATGCTGAAACTACAGAAAACCACCAAAAAAGAAAATCAACCTTCTGCTGGTGGCACCTGACTCAGATGATGAAAATGAAAATGCTTTGGTCCACTCTACTTTGGATCATTATCGAGCAGAACCCGTCATCAGCATGGACACATATATTCTGGAAGGGTGGTTGAAGCATCTTTAGTGCATCTGGCACGTAAACATCTTGCAATGCCGGCCACAACAGTGCCATGTGAATGCCTGTTCTCACTTCCAGGGGACATTGTAAACAAGAAGCGGGCAGCATTATCTCCTGCAAATTGTAACCAAACTTGTTTGTCTGAGCGAGTGGCTGAAGTAGGACTGATCGGACTTGTAGGTTCTAAAGTTTTACATTATTTTATTTTTGAATGCAGTTATTTTTTGTACATAATTCTACATTTGTAAGTTCAACTTTCATTATAAAGAGATTGCACTACAGTACTTGTATTAGGTGAATTGAAATATACTATTTCTTTTGTTTTTTACAATGCAAATATTTGTAATCAAAAAATAAAATGAGCACTGTACACTTTGAATTCTGTGTTGTATTGAAATCAAAATATTTGAAAATGTAGAAAACATCCAAAAATATTAAACAATAATAGAATACCATTTATTTTAACAGTACGATTAATCACGATTAATTATTTTAATCGCTTGACAGCCCTAGTTAAAATGAATTTAAATGGGCCCTTAGAAAAATTTATCATGTAATGGCAGTTTATCTCTCTGAAATTATCTTAATAATGGAATAAAGCAGACACTTTAAAATTTTCATATAGTAAAAACTCACTTAAGTCTTATGGAATGGATGCATTTCAAGACTTAAAAAAAAGATTAATGGTCATTTTATATAAATTTTCTTCTTCATCAGGGTGGACAAATAAAATTCTACTTACAGGTTTTCATATTCAGAAATTATGTTACACTGGATTTAAGGGATTACAGGAATATCATAATTATCTCCAAACTAAACATTATAAATGGAGGAAATTCAGTGGGAAAAGTAATCTTAAAAGAAAGCCAAACACAATAAGGAACAGAAATGCAGTTAGAGACCCCAAAATACCTTAACTTTGCCTTGTAGTAACACCAATTAATAAGCATATGATTATGATATATAAAACCAAACTATATATAGTGTTAGTTTTTTCCTCCCAAGCACATAACATGTGAGATAGAATGGAGGGTGGAGAATAAATAGAATTTAAAAATCAGTTGTCATGGCACAAGTCTATCAGGATGTGGTATTAGTTACACAATATTCTGATCAGCTTCCCCAACTATTTAAAAGCAGCACTAGATACCTTATCCTCGGTCTTCTTTCTCACCTCCCTGCAATTCACCCCAGGTGCACACATATTGTTAACTGATGCTGGAGATACTATCCAGACTTTTTCATCAGGTTTTGGTTATTTTCAAATAAAAAGATGACCAACTTTGAATATTTGGAACCCGCTTCTTACTGGAATTCCCGCTGGACAAAATTCATCCTAACAGAAAAGGCCCACGCAAGACCCCATGTTAAGGACTTCAGTTGATTTATGTGGTGTAATAGGTCCTGTGCAGAACCTCTACAGTAAACTCAATTTCACTCTCATTTAATAGATTAGATGGTTATTAATAAATGGATGAAGCAAAAAGGAGTTTTCATTGATAACAGAGACAGAGAGGACTAGACACAAAATTCACTGGACCCATACAAATTTGCATAGGACACAATCAAACCCATAGATGAACAGCTCAAGTGGCTGTAAACCAGATTACAGCTAATTGCAAATATAAGAAAATAATCTGTTGCATATGCTGTACTACCATTCAGAAGTGATAGTAAGGGGCAGTCTCTACAAATGATTGCTTTAAATACATCAACTTTACCTCTAAGAGCAGAGAATAACATGATAAAGGGAAATACAAAATACCTATCCTCCTACTGTCCATTCATGCTGTAATATATACTTCTGGCTTTCTAATGCATTAATGTAAATCCAAGGTTTCTCAGAGGCTAGAAACTATTAAGGTTTCATCTGATAATTTCTGACAAAAATCTAAGCAGTGGTGAGCAATAAAACCTACAGCTACTAGCAAATACTGCAAACTATAAAAAGGCTAGAACTAAGCATGATGCAGTATCAAAACAAAATAACCATCAAACAGGAGAGAGAGAGAGACAAAATGAATAAACAAGCCTCAATCCATGAAGTCAGAGACCTCACTGATGCAATGAAGGACATTTTGTTGATTTACGTTGTGACAGGTTGACATTCCTGTAAGCACAACACTCAAAAGCTCATTTCAGCAGCTTTAAGTAGCAGGACATTTTTCCTGATTTATGGCCATTTTATGGTGGTTGGAAATGGACATAGTCGATGTGTCCATAGTTCTAAATGAAGTTAAGTGATGTCCTTGGATGCAGACCCAGTTACAATACAGTTTAAAAAATGAAAACTATTAAAAGTGACTGATAATTTAAGTCGGGGGTGGGGGGCACATTCCCAGTACAAGAAAACACCCTCTATGCAAAGAAGTTTGGGAACTACAATATATAAAGACCCAATTTTCAGTGGGGTTGGTCAACCACAGCTCCTATTAAATTCACTGAAAATCAGGCTCCCCTGAACAATTTCACAAGATATGTAACTTTTTAGATATAATCTCTTTTATAGATCATAATCTCCCCCCATTTAATTCTAATTTTCTCCTGCCACAATTCCACATATTAGAAAACTCAGGATGCAATCTCCAGCTATTGAAGTCCCATGACACATGAACATTCTCTCAGTACAGGTTTTCAAATCCAGAGCACAGCATCTTAAATTACAATGGATAAGTTCCAAGCTTTTGAATAAAAAAGCCTAATAAAGGGCATGATCCAAACTCCATTGAAATCACTGGAAAGAGTCCCATTGACTTCAATGGATTGCAAACAGGCCTAAATATAGCAAAAATGTCTAAGTTTGGTTGGTTAGTTTCATTTATGTCCTTCTATTTATCTAGAGCCTACCACATGAATTAGCCAAAAGCTTATTCTGGACCTAACAGATGGTAGTCCAGTCTAGAATGTTAGCCTGGTATCATCCTAGGAGTCCATTTCAACCAAAATGATTGAAAAACCAGAAGAGTTCTAATTAAAATCCTAAATCTGACTCAATTAAATGAACTGGTAATGGTTTCATCTGCTACCTGTGAAATCGTTAAATACTTTTCTGACAAAAAAATTACTGATATAAATAAATATAAGAGGGAAGCAGAGGGTGAGTCAAAAAAATCCATGATCACCACATGAAAGCTGTGAACATTAAAAAGTGTTCAACTGTTTGAAGTGATTCAAGGGATAACTGTCACTGGAATTAATATGGTCTGAATGTTTAAAAATTGCAACAGATTCCTTCACTTTTTGAAGGGTGTCTGATTCCTGCTGTGAAAGCTTAATGTCTGTGTATTTGATGGAAGGTTGAAGATATTTCAGTATATTGTTAACTAATGCTTATTTAACATACTGGAATGGTCAATAAAGGCCAACAGAGATGCAAGTACAAGGTTAAGTCAGGAGACGGGTATTCTCTCTTCCTTTGGTCTCCTCTGAAGCTCCCAAGTATCTGGTCAGCATAACCCCTCAAAAAAGTATGAAGGGTAATAAAATGAGAACTTCAATAACATGACATACAGCAAGTGGGAATTAAATAAAATATAATGCAAAAAAGAAAATGGAAAATAAATCCTAACAGACAAAGGGGGCAAGGCGCAACTGGCTCTCAGCTCTAAAGATATATGTATATAGCACTTTAAATCACATAATGATCTCAATGCACTGCTTCCTTATGCAGCTGCTCTTAGTATAATCATTAAAGATGGGGAAAATAAGGTTCATAAGCCAATACAGTAAGAGTCAATGACAGATGCAAGAATGGAACCTACTGCCCTGGGCTAATCATTACACAACACACGCTCTGTTGTCAAGCCAGATGTGTTCCCACTGAAATCTGGTAAAGTACTAATGAGCTCCTAGCCAATTTCATTAGAAGATACCATTTGAGGCTGGTTATCAGAGCTGACTTCCCATGCTGGTCTTTAATATGACCATCAAGTAACAGACTCACACCACCACCACCAAAACTAGACACCACAGGAAGCCAGCCATTCCAGCATGTTTTTATTAGACATAAGCTGACTGTATGCAATGGTACCAAAGGAAATAGAAAACTGACTGATTTTATAAACTTTTTTCCAGTTTCTGATTGAATCTCTCTGTCCATCTTAGATACTGTTGGTGTAGTGTCCAACTGCCTAATAACACCATTGGTGAGGCAGATAAGTACTGATCCTGATAGAGAAGGGTGGGGTTGACCCTCTCTTCTAGCATTGATCAAATTTATTATCTTTAACAAAATAACCTCTATAAACATGTAGAGGAAGAGGAGATATACATCTGCAAATCCTCAAAAGAAAGAAAGAGAGAGAGAGGGTATGTCTACACTACGGGATTAATCCGAATTTTGGAAACAGATTGTATAAAGTCGAATGTATGGGGCCATGCTAAGCACATTAATTCGGCGGTGTGCGTCCATGTACCGGGGCTAGCGTCGATTTCCAGAGCGTTGCACTGTGGGTAGCTATCCCATAGTTCCCACAGTCTCCTCTGCCCACTGGAATTCTGGGTTGAGATCCCAATTCCTGATGGGGCCAAAAACATTGTCGCGGGTGGTTCTGGGTACATCCTCCCCCCTCTCCAGGGAAGCAACAGCAGACAACTGTTTCGCACCTTTTTCCGGGTGAACAGTGCATACGCCATACCACAGCAAGCATGGAGCCCGCTCAGCTCAAGACAGCAGTCATGAACATTGTAAACACCTCGCGTGTTATCATGCAGTTTATGCTGAACCAGAACCTGCAAAACCAGGCGAGGAGGAGGAGGTGATGGCAGCGCGGCAACGAGAGTGATGAGGACATGGACATGGAATTCTATCAAACTGCGGGCCCCGGTGCTTTGGAGATCATGCTGTTAATAGGGCAGGTTATAGCCATGGAACGCTGATTCTGGGCCCAGGAAACAAGCACAGACTGGTGGCACCGCATAGTGTTGCAAGTGTGTGACAATTCCCAGTGGCTGCGAAACTTTCGCATGCATAAGGGCACTTGCATGGAACTTTGTGACTTGCTTTTCCCTGCCCTGAAGCGCCAGAATACCAAGATGAGAGCAGCCCTCACAGTTGAGAAGCGAGTGGCGATAGCCCTGTGGAAGCTTGTAACGCCAGACAGCTACAGGTCAGTCGGGAATCAATTTGGAGTGGGCAAATCTACTGTGGGGGCTGCTGTGATGCAAGTAGCCAAAGCAATCACTGAGCTGCTGCTATCAAAGGTAGTGACACTGGGAAATGTGCAGGTCGTAGTGGATGGCTTTGCTGCAATGGGATTCCCTAACTGTGGTGGGGCGATAAATGGAACCCATATCCTTATCTTGGCACCGGAGCACCAGGGTACCCACTACATAAACCGCAAGGGGTACTTTTCAATGGTGCTGCAAGCACTTGTGGATCACAAGGGACGTTTCATCAACATCAACGGGAAGGGTTCATGACGCTCGCGTCTTCAGGAACACTACTCTGTTTAAACGGCTGCAGTAAGGGACTTGCTTCCTGGACCAGAAAATAACTGTTGGGGATGTTGAAATGCCTATAGTTATCCTTGGGGACCCAGCCTACCCCTTAATGCCATGGCTCATGAAGCCATACACAGGCAGCCTGGACAGGAGTCAGGAGCTGTTCAACTACAGGCTGAGCAAGTGCAGAATGGTGGTAGAATGTGCATTTGGCTGTTTAAAAGGTTGCTGGCGCTCATTACTGACTCGGTCAGACCTCAGCCAAACCAATATCCCCATTGTTATTGCTGCTTGCTGTCTGCTCCACAATCTCTGTGAGAGTAAGGGGGAGACCTTTATGGCGGGGTGGGAGGCTGAGGCAAATCGCCTGGCTGCTGATTATGCGCAGCCAGACACCAGGGCGATTAGAAGATCACACCAGGAAGCACTGTGCATCACAGAAGCTTTGAAAACCAGTTTCATGACTGGCCAGGCTACGGTGTGAAAGTTCTGTTTGTTGAAAACCTGCCCCCTTGATTGACTCATTCCCTGTAAGCAAACCACCCTCCCTCCTTAAATCACAGCTTGCTTTTAAAGGAAATAAAGTCACTATCGTTTAAAAATCATGTATTCTTTATTAATTGATTATAAACATAGGGAGAGAACCGACAAGGTAACCCGGGTGAGGTTTGGGAGGAGGATAGGAGGGAAGTAAAAGGCCACTGAAAAATTCAATATAATGACAGCCTTTTGGTTGGGCTGTCCACTGGGGTGGAGTGGGAGGGTGCACGGAGCCTCCCCCCCTCCCCCGCGTTCTTACACGTCTGGGTGAGGAGGCTATGGAACATGGTGAGGGGGGAGGGAGGTTATACAGCGACTGCAGCGGCACTCTGTTATCCTGCTGTCGTTCCTGAAGCTCCACCAGATGCCGGAGCATGTCCGTTTGATCACGCAGCAGCCCCAGCATTGCGGCCTGCCACCTCTCATCTCAAGCATCCCTCATGACCTCACGTTCACTAGCATCTTTCCTGTACTTAGATACCGTGTCCTTCCACTCGTTCAAATTAGCTCTTTCATTGCGGGTGCATTCCATTATTTCCGAGAACATCTCATCTCGCGTCCTCTTTCTCCGCTGCCTTATCTGAGATAGCCTTCGGGATGGAGAAGGGAGGCTTGAAAAATTTGCAGCTGCTGGAGGGATGGAAAAAAGGAGAGAAGTTTTTAAAAAGATACATTTTACAGAACAATGCTTATACTCTTTCACGGTGAACAACACTATTCACATTACATAGCACATGAGATTTCAGTACAAGGTTGCATTTTCCATCTTAATATTGAGTGCCTGTGGCTTTGGTTTTAGAGATCACAGACGCAGGTCCGGGCAACAGAATTCGGCTTGCATGCGGCCATGGTAAGCCATTGTCTTTCGGCTTCTGTGCCCTCCTTTCCCACATACCAAGCAAAGTCCGTTGACTGCTGTGGTTTTCCTTTTAACCTTCAGCAGCAGAAAACAAACTAAGCCCCCTCCCCATCCAATTCTCTGGGATGATTGCTTTATCCCTCCCCCCACCGCGTGGCTGGTATCAGGGAAGATCCCTACTAGCCAAATTCCCCTCCTCCCCCGCGCTTGGCTAACTGCAGGGAAGGATTTCTTTTCAGCCACAGGCAAACAGCCCAGTAGGAATGGCCACCTCTGTCCCTTTAATTAAATTCCCGTATTTCAACCAGGTTACCATGAGCAATATCACTCTCCTGAGGATTACACAGCGAGATAAAGAACGGATGTTGCTTGAATGCCAGCAAACACCGGGACCATACGCTGCCAGGCTTTGTCATGCAATGATACCAGATTACTTGCTACTAGCATGGCGTGGTCAACTGTCCTACCATGGAGGACAGAATGAGGCTGCACTGCCCAGAAACCTTCTGCAAAGGCTTTTGGAGTACCTCCAGGAGAGCTTCATGGAGATGTCCCTGGAGGATTTCCACTCCATCCCCAGACATGTTAACAGACTTTTCCAGTAGCTGTACTGACCGCGAATGCATCCCAAGTCCTCAGGGCAAAGTAATCATTAAAAAACGCTTGCTTTTAAACCATGTTTTATATTTTAAAAGGTAAACTCACCTAAGGTCCCTTCCATGGGGTCATGGTCTTGGGTACTGGCTTGGGAGGATACTTCAGTCAGGCTGAGAAAAAGATCCTGGCTGTTGGGGAGAACGGAGTGCTGTGTGCTCTCCGCAAGCTCGTTGTCCTCCTCCTCCTCCTCTTCCCCGTCCACAGAATCCTCAGGTGTGACTGATGAGATTACCCCCGCCTCGGAATCCACGGTCAGAGGTGGGGTAGTGGTGGCGGCCCCCCCTAGAATTGCATGCAGCTCAGCGTAGAAGCAGCATGTCTGCGGTTCTGACCCGGAGCGACCGGTTGCCTCCTTTGTTCTCTGATAGGCTTGTCTGAGCTCCTTGACTTTCACGCGGCACTGCTGTGAGTCCCTACTGTGGCCTCTCTCCATCATGCCCTTGGAGATTTTTTCAAAAGTTTTGGCATTTCGTCTTTTCGAACGAAGTTCTGCTAGCACTGAATCCTCTCCCCATATAGCGATCAGATCCAGTACTTCCCGTACGGTCCATGCTGGTGCACTTTTTCGATTATCGGCCTGCATGGTTACCTGTGCTGATGAGCTCTCTGTGGTCACCTGTGCTCTGCTGGGCAAACAGGAAATGAAATTCAAATGTTTGCGGGGCTTTTCTTGTCTACCTGGCCAGTGCATCAGAGTTCAGATTGCTGTTCAGAGCGGTCACAATGGTGCACTGTGGGATAGCTCCCAGAGGCCAATACCATCGAATTGCGGCCACACTAACCCTAATTCGAAATGACTATCGATTTCGGCGCTACTCCGCTCGTCGGGGAGGAGTACACAGAAATCGATTTTAAGAGCCCTTTATATTGAAATAAATGGCTTCGTTGTGTGGATGGGTGCAGGGTTAATTCGATTTAACGCTGCTAAATTTGAATTAAACTCATAGTGTAGACCAGGCCAGAGAGAGAGAGAGAGAGAGAGAGAGTGTGTACAGTACCCCCTAATGCTACATTGTTCCAAAAGTGTAGTTTTCTCCCTGATGCAGGGCATAGAAGAATAAGGTTTTTTTCCACAAAGAAATTAATGGAAACTGATGTCTTCTTCCTATTAACTTACAGATTCAAATAAGCAATCTGATGCCATCCTTTCAAGGATAGCTGATTCACAAGTTAATAAAAAATTAGCAATGTAGCATTGTTAATCAGCTTTACCCTAGTTGATTATGTTATGCTATTTTAGGTACTGAGCCAGAAACTCAACTTTCGTACGTGAAACATAGAAACACTTTAAAGATGTTTAGTCTTTTTTGAGTGAAACTCGCTATTTAATATTTCATCACAAAAATCTTTATAAAAGCCAATGACTCTTCCAAAAAGACACTCCACAAAACAATGAGAACCTCCTCTCCAACCTCTCTCTCTTCCCTTCCTGTTAAAAATAAATAAATAAATAAATAACCAAGGACTTCCTATATCAAAAATTACTTCATTGGAAAGCTATCAAGTCATCATCAGCTGTGGTTAAAACCAGAATGAAGACTTCATATAGAATAAATATGATTATAAAATGAACTTAATGGGGCAAATTTTTGAATCCAACCTTGGCAGGAATGGAATACAGTTTTCATTTGGAGTCTGAGATTAATGGCTAAGAAATAAAACCACAAAGAAAGGAGCCTGTGGGGCTTCCAACTCTTAATGGGTGAGTTTTGAGGGATATAAAAGGGGGTGGGGAGGAGAAAGCAAATTTTACAAATCAGTTTTGGTAAATCTTGTGGTTGTTTTTCTATTCAAAATCTTACAATACAGTAACTGAACTGAAAAGACCAACTGGACCAATATATTTTTGTATTCATTAAATGCCAAATCCTTTATTTATAATATAGAGAATACAAAACTGGAACTTCTAAACTTACTTTATTTTTTGCATTAGAAGGGTCAGAATCATATTCTCATACCCGAACTTGCATTCAGAACTAGAAGAGAGTGTTTTTTTCTGGGTCAGATGCAGCCAAAATATCCTAAGAAAAACTCATTTTGTGAGATTCTGGCCCAAAATGGTAGAAAGATTTCCAGAGAGCCCCAGCTTTCATATCCAGACTTCAAACCCAAGTCTAAATATAATCTGATTACTACTATCTTAGCCCATCTCACTCTTTGGCTTTATAGTTCCATAAAGATATATATATACACACACACACACACACTAGATATTTATCGAGACAGACAAGGCAAGAACAGATGGGTGCAACAGTACTCTAGGCTCATTACAGTTTTTATGAAATGGCCTCTCCCATGAAAGAAAAGATTAATGACTTAAAATAGAGGATTTAGCAAGGAGAAAATTCCTGGAGCTAAAATGGGATGATAGAACCAAGCTCTCTTTCTTCTTACCCTATTTAACCACACTAGCTTTGCATCAAAAAATCAAACTACTTGTTTTCTTTTAAATAGAGGCTCCAGACATTAAACCTCCAGACTGAGAGCATATTCGGAATCCCAGCAATAGACTGCAGAAAAGAATGTTTGCTTGATATCTAGGAAAGAAAAAGTGAGATTGTGTGTATGAATATCACGTAACTTCAGAACTCACCTAGCTGAGCTATTAATTTATTATTTGTATGATAGTAACATGCGTAAAAGCCTTGACTGTGACTGGGGTCCTATTTTAGTACACACTGTAAAAAACCACAGTCCCTGATCTGAGCGCTAATCTAAACAAACAAGAAAGAAAGGGAGGGATAAAGAAAAGATCATTATTCCCATTTTATAAGTGGGGAACTGAGGCACAGAGAGATATTTGAATGGCCCCACACCGAACAGGAAGTTTGTTGCAGAACCAGAAACTGACCTTAGATCTCCTGGAGTCTTAGGCTAGGTCTACACTACCCGCCTGAATCGGTGGGTAGAAATCGATCTCTCGGGGATCGAATTATCGCATCTCGTCGGGACGCGACAATCGATCCCCGAATCGATGTGCTTACTCCACCAGCGGAGGTAGGAGTAAGCGCCGTCGACGGGGAGCCGCGGAGGTTGATTTTGCCACCGTCCTCACAGCGGGGTAAGTTGGCTCCGATACGTCGAATTCAGCTACGCTATTCGAGTAGCTGAATTTGCGTATCTTAAGTCGACCCCCACCCTGTAGTGAAGACCTGCCCCCAGCCTGGTGCCTTAACCACAAGACCATCCTTCGTGCTTGTGTCATTTGACCAAAATGATTAAGCCAGTCATACAACAAGGCTGATCTAGTACCCAAAGTTTTACTGCACTGTACATCCCAGCCAATTATATATATATTTTATTCATTTCAACTCAGTACGGTTTAACTCTGATCTTTTTTGTTATTGTTGATTCAACGTACTTCCACCTGTTATATATTTTATTCCATTCAATACATGACATTCTGTTATGTTGTATTCACTTCAGTATCTCTTCTAATCAATTCTGTTATATACAATATATCTATTCTGCTATGTTTTATTTATTTCAGTATGATTTATATCTATTTTGCTACATCTTACATTAAGCTCTCTGCATGTTGTATCCATTTCTTCATCCATAACATCCATTTTGTCATGTGTTCTGGTACATTCCCTGTTTTGATGTGCTTTTACATCCTGCTTCTGGTTATAGTTATTTTTTTTCATTTGTGTGGCTTTAATGCCATTTGTTTTTCATCTGTCTAGGCACTAATTTTGAATCAACTACTCCATATCTAGGAAATGATAAAGTAAAATAGAGTATGTGTTAGTGTTATTAACATGTATAATTTACTCTTTAATGTTATAAAAAGTGATTTCTGGAAGACAGCAGGGTGGACTCTGTTGAATTCATTTGAACTTATATGTGTTACAATTTCCAAATCTTATCATCATTTCAATACAAGTTAAAACTATTAAGTTTCTGTTTAAAATAAAATAGGCTATAATATATTTTCAGCTTGGCTTCATGCTTTTCCATGATTTATAATTTTCCTTCATAATTTAAAGAACAGGAAGGTGAATTTTATTTCATAGAGAAATCAGCAACAACACTCAAACTCCACGAATTCAAAATCATGACAAAGGGCCCTAAAAAATAAATGATGATGACATGGTTTTTAAACCAAATATTTTTAATAATCAGAAATTGTAGGTTCTTTTTCTTTGCCTTCTGGTTTTGAGCCTTTGAGGTGCAAACAGACACATTTGAAAACTTTTCTATGCAACAATGAGGATTAGAAACTTTGTTTAACACACCCCCCCCCCCCCCCCCCACACACACAAATTCTCATGTAATAATTTGACTCCAGAACCTGGGGCTTTGAGAAAAATATCTATTGTGAGACTTGCTATAAAATCATGCAAGTTGGCAATACGGAAGGACACTGAGGGCTCATCTACACAATGCATTAGTTCACACCAAATGGATGTAAATCCGAGTTCATATTAGCATGTTG
This sequence comes from Trachemys scripta elegans, assembly GCF_013100865.1. Lineage (NCBI taxonomy): Eukaryota > Metazoa > Chordata > Testudines > Emydidae > Trachemys > Trachemys scripta. The sequence goes on along the minus strand of NC_048304.1, from coordinate 64,425,436 downwards.
CACATTAACTGGCTTGTGTGGATCCTGCAAATAGTTCCATTTGACATCAGGGATCTCTACAGGGTAAAGTGGGAAGAAATCTTCCACCCGAGGCTAAAGAGCATCAGGAGTCACCTACTGGCCCTATTTGCAGCTCTATTCACGGAGGCAGAAGTGGGGGAAAAGGTTCTTTTTTAGACTGTAAGCTCTTCAAGGCAGAGATTATCTCTCCCTGTATGTTTGAACAACATGAAGTACTAATTGAAGCAAACAAAGTCCCTCTTGCTAGACCTCTACCATTGCCTACCTCTAAAGACCCCTGTGCACTCGCACAGCGGGAACTGGTTACTTCTCCCTAGGAGCCTGTGGCCCCATTGGAGGTGGGAGCAGGATTTGCCTTTTGTCATTACAGCGTTAATTTAGTGACTGTCCCCTTAACCCAGGAAAAAAACCATATAGGGTGATACCTATGTGACAAGTTTCCTCAATAATTTTCCATCAAATTATTAATGGATTGTTTCAGAAGCAATATGCAGTGGGTTTTCCTCTCAGAACCCACAGTATGTTTGATGGGCCAGAAGCCAGGGCTATCTGTGCTCCACAATGTCACAAGGGCCCCCAGTCTACAGCTGTTTATATACAATGAAGATACTCCCTTGGAGTATCCTACCTCTGATTTCCCTTTTGGAGAGGGGTCCCATCTGTGCAGGCACAGAAGCAGATTCCTCTTCACAGATGCTAGCTGGGGCGCTAGAGAATTTTCATCCCATCTGAACAATGAGTGGAAGAGGGTGATCTGGGCCTTTGTCCTTCAGTCACATGACATTCTACTATCCCTCTCCTCTCTCAGAAACGTAATTACCGTAGCATTTAGGGGCCAAAAGAGAAAGAAAGAAGGCCAGTCCTTACATTACACAAATGTAGCTTTAATTTTCCTTCTTTCTTTGTACTTTGAAGTGTATGAATGTTTACATAACAATGTCAGCTTAATAAAAACAGACAAGATTCCTATAGCTAGAGCTTTACAGGTTTGTAGGATCCTAGCTGAGCTATGTTCTGTTGCTTCTACAAGAGTACATTAGACTTCCAGCTGAATTATTTTGCAGAGCTCACTGTGGGTGAGCTTCTCCCCTATGCAGAGACCCTGCACAAGACCAATGTACCACTTAATTATCAACTGAGCTCTATTTTGTAGATTTAAATGATGCATAGGTTTTGTGCTGGGCTTCTGTACAGTGGAAAATGTCCCATTTTGTGAATTCTAACTATTAATACAACTAATAAGTATTACTCTATATTGTGCCTTTTATCTGATGAGCATTTAACAAAGGTGGATAGAATGAGTAGCATCATCATTTTGCAGATGCAGAAACAGTGGTTAGAGAGAGGTCACAGGGGAGATCAGTAGCAGAGTTAGAGAGCCACATCTCTACTTCCCGGTTCCTTATTCTCATCACTTAAATAATTTTGCTTTCTCTCAAATACACCATACTTCTCAGACACAGAGACTACGTATTTACCTGCTTTTTAATACTTGTGGTTTATATAGAAGATTTAGGAATTTTTGACATAACGTAGATGATACAACTCGATCCTCAAATTTATTGGCCAGACTCTGAACTCAGTTACACTAGTGTACATATGGAGTAGTTCCACTAAAGTCCATGGTGTTATTCCAGTTTTAAATCGAATGCAGAGAAAACAGAAGCTGGAGCCACATATTTTATTTGTTTTGCCTCCACTATTAGAATATACTGTGTGAAACTGTGATTAGACACCTTTTGGCACTACACATTACCGTGTTCCATTTTGTGAAGTCATTAATAAACCTAATTTTAAATCAATTTTTACAAATAAAGCATTCCCACTCCTGCTCAGACCTTGTGTCAATTTTCATCCCAGACAGCTGACATCTAAACTGCCTGAGCATAATTTATAATGGAAATGCTGACACAAACTTAACTGCAGTGGCACGAACAATGGCAGTATAAAAAAAAAGCAAGGAGAAGACTCCTTAAAATAAACTACATGAAGTTCAAAACTCAGATTAAAAGCATATGAACCTGAAATAATTTTATTGATGATTATTCTGTGCATAGTCAAACATCCTGCCCTCTGCAGAATGCTCCAGTGAGCGGGATTTTTAAGGAGTCATGACTTCTAAAAGATTTGTTGGAAAATTCTCCTTATGTTACATAAGAATTTTTCATTTGTATTTTCTATAATTATACAATTCTATCAGGTGTTGGAGCTATTAGCATGCACAAACACCCCCTACAACAAAAGCAGTCATTCTGGAAAGAGAAAACAGGGAAATCTAACACTCTCCTACCATGACCAAGATGGTAAGAACTGCTGCAGTTGCCAAATACGATACACAAAACATTTAATTTATAATAGTTAGAACCTGGCCCTTGACCAAGCCCAAAGAACTATGTCTTATTTCACTTGCTCTTGAATATGTCTCTTTTGGAGATAAATGACTGTGCTGTTGGCCAGTTCTCTCCTCTGTTTGGCGTTTTGTTTAGCTCCGCTTGTGACAAGCCAAGAGTTGATGCATCTGCTTGAATGTGTAATATACATCTTTGGTCAACTTAGCTTTTTTCCTTGACAATATTATGTCAAACAATCACATCACAACTGGCTCTGATCTCTTTGTTGTTAGCTAATAAATTAAAGAGTATTTATTATCTGCAATCCTTTTTTCCTTTTTAATGGTGACACATTTGTGGTGAATTACAGGGCAGCTTTATAAACTAGGCTGTGGGCCAGTATCAGCCCCTGCGTTCATGTGAATGTTCCCTCTCCCACTTGGCCTCCCAGCCTGGTGGTAAATCAAGGCAGCTGTCACAGCACACTAAGTTAGTGTGCGTCATTGGGGAGAGCAGGAAGCGTTGGGGGTATAATTCTGTCCATCAAACTAATATGTTATATCAGTAGCTTTGTAATCTTCTGCTATAAGTTATGGGAAGTGACACCTAAGAATTCACTTTGAAAGCAATGTGTTCCTCAGACTTTAAGCCAAAACAGACCCAATCTGCAGCAAGCGTTCCTCTGTTTATATGAACGGCTTTGTAGCAGCTAGCAGCCATATCACTATCAATGCAGCAGTATTTTACACATTCCACTGCAAATCTCTCTCTGTTTACAGTCTTTGCAACAGAGTCTGTAAACTTTTTAAACATGATTTCTTCCCTTCTTCTTTTTTACCCTTGCTTTAACCTCCAGTAGCAGGATAGATAAATATACTCCTTGAATGTTATCATGACAAAGTGAACTCCTGACAGATAGGAATGAATGGGCGACCTATTTCCCTTGTCCATACCCCCTTCAACCTTTGCCTTGACAAATGTGGGAAATGACTGTGTGGGACAGGAGAAGAATACACACAGCACTATGATAGGAATGTCAACTTTTCTGTTAAATGTTCACATGATACTGAAAGAAATGAGTGAAGATAACACTTCCTACTTAAGGTTTTCTAAACAGCTTCACAAAGATCCAATTCACACTGTATCTGTTCTGAAAGGATTCCTTATTTTCAGTGATTTTTTTTTTATGCTTTTGAAGACCAATAAAAAAGGAACTTGGGCTCAATTAAGTCTTTTTGTGAGGTGTGATCTGATCTGAAAGAAGTCTTGGGGGCATCTTCAAAGAGTCCCAACCAGACATGCATGCCCTACCTCTCCCATGCCCTGAAACTGAATATCTATGTTAAAAACATTAAATGTCTACATTTACATTGCCAATCCAAAGTCTGATAAAGAAGATGGTGAGAATTTTATTTTTGCTGATCCTAAGTCTTAAATACCACAACAGACTTTGATTTTGGCAACTTTTATAATCCAGGTTTTAGAGCAGGAAACAGTATCTGTTTTTCTCTCTAAATGCTTTCTTAGTTTCAGAGAAAACTTTAAAAAATCGTAGGAAAATCAAATAAAGGTATCAACACTTAAAGTACTCATTGGAAACGCTATCATAGTCTAATGAAACCTAAATCCAACCTTCTACTTATTAAAGCTTAACACATAGGAGATTTCAAACATTTTCAGGATTGAGAAACAGACACTTCTGTTTCTCTTAATGTGTGGGGTATACAAATGTTGCTCCAGCACTCCTTTCAAGGTCAACTTGAAAATCATGAGTGATATTTCACAGGGTCACATGGCAAGCCATACAGCCTAAGTACATAAGAAATTTTATATTTAGAAACATCATGCCTTTCTCACATGGCTTAAAAGTATGAAAAATGATATGCCAGCCTCAGCTAAATAGTAAGAAAATTACATTTCGTACCTACAAAATAATCTATTTAAAGAGTAGACTTTCATTTTCTTAGTCTGTTCATCCTGGAAAATTAAAGCAGAAGTGACTTGGAACTTTTTCTCCAGAACTCCATTTCGAAAACGTACTTCAGAAATTCTATTCTGGTGTAGTAGTCAGTACTTTGGAAACTGATGCAATCAAGTATAGCTTCTGAACTAGGTAAAGTAAACTGGCCTGACTTCACAGGAGTGGCACTAATCAGGTCCAATGTGATTTGGGGGGAATAAGGAGAGCAGGGGGGCAATACGTCATCACAAGTGAGATGTAGGAAATTATAAGAACTGTTAGTGGGACTGACTCCTTCTGTGTAGCCAGGGGCAGAACTTTGGGGCTGATGTAACCCATCAGCAGAGACCCCCCATCAGGCAATAGGGCTTCAGGCATCCACAGACTGGGCCGCTCGCTTTTTAAAACATCTTCTACGCACTGCACTCACATCACCCAGGTAATATATAAATACTTGACCATTTCTCAAGCATTGTTTCTCATGCAAGGAAGTTGCCTTCATGCTTAATGGAAGTGCTTCTCCCCCCACTCCAGAAGGCGAGTTTTCTTACCTAACAACTTTACAAAATAATCTGTGCTCAAACCACAGAAGCTGGTTTTCATAATTATGTTGGTAGCTCAATGCAGCACATAAACTCTTTCTAGCACCCATAGAATGCTAGGCATTACAACCCTCTCATTCTCAAAGGACTGAGTTATTTCAACAGGGCCTGGGGGAACAACATCAATGGACTACACTGAGGCCTTTATTAACTTGTGTTGCTGCTTTCTCCACTCTGTGAAATCCCTCTATAAGGAGATTCTTGGGGTAGATAAGGAAGCACAGATGCTGCAGGCACCAGCAAAAGACAGGAGATGGGGAAAGGGGCTTTTGTGGGTCGGCTGATATCCATGAGTTAAGGGGGCAGGAATCCTTAGCTATTTCTGTGGGAGGCCAAATCATGTCCTCCATTGATGGAAGATGGGAAACACAGTGAGTTGAAAATATGTTTCTTTTCCTAACATAGGCTAGTGCCATACAGGAGAGAATAAGCCCATGAGGACTCATTTTCAGACATGAGCTGGATCAAAAGACAAAGGTTTTATTTAAAAACTTGCAGGCAGTTTAGTTATCAAATGGATTAAGCCCTTTTAGGACTTTTCATCACACAAATGAATTGAAAAAGGGAATGACATGCGAAAGGCAGATTAAATGTGCATGTTCAGGACTTAGTGTTTCCTGTTCATTTAATAAAACAAGTCGCATTATTAATGTCAACACAGGGTCAGAATTTTCAAATTAACCTTGGTAACATGCTAGCTGCCACACAGTTTCATACCCTCTTACTTTCATTTTGAGTTTTGACTTCATCTGACCCTATATGGCAAAGCCACAATTCAAAACAAAACCAGATCTATCACTTCATTTGGTTTTGTTTGAAGTCTGGATCTCCACAAACACAAAACTTCATAGCGAAACGAAAGTAAACAATGAAACAATCTTCAGAAATATTGTCTTATCCAGAGACAACACTTAGCAGGTCTGCTGAGATGATTACAAGCCTGAAGTGGTATGGAATATTGGAGACACTTAATGATATTGTTGATACCAATATTATAGAATTGCAAGGAATCTGACCAGATATGCCATGTAAGATATCTGTGAAAATGTTATGATTTGCCAAGTATGATGATCTTGTTTATATGTTTGTATCATGAGTTAGGGATATGTAGGGTATATCTACTTCCAAACTTGTGCTGTGTTTCTGGGTGACACCCCCAGACAGACTGGCATCAGCACTGCATAGCCTGTTCCATGGCCCATCAAGGGTCATCAGCTGTACAAAGAACCCACTGAAAGAAACCAGAGGCTACATCTTATAACTCAGCAGGACTTGTAGGGGAATGCCTATGGACAGGGGACTACAAGGTTTTTCCATGCCATGTGCTAGGAGTTTGTGTTTGGAACAAAGGAAGTACCAGACACATGGCAAAGGATATAAAAAGGCAGCTGCATCTTCTCCATTTTGTCTTCATTCCTGCTTCTTACCTCTGGAGTACTTTTCTACAAACGGAAGCTCTGTGTATGTGTTTCAGAGGGACTTTCAAGCCAGCAAACTCACCAACACTGCTAAAAACTTGACATATGGACTTTGTAGTCTTATGTATGTATCTGATTGCTTAACTATTGAACAACCCTCTTCTTGTTTTCTTTCTTTCTTTTATAATAAATCTTTAATTTTAGGTGCTAAAGAATTGGCTGGCAGTGTGGTATTTTGGGTAAGATCCAAACCAATATTGATCTTGAAATGTGGCTGGCACTTTCGGGTTAGAAGAACATTTTGTATAATGAGTAGAGTTTTTAAATAACTTCTCACTGTACTGGACCTATGTGCTGACTGGACTGGAATGTAATAAATGGAGCTCTGTGATCTCATTTTTTACCTTCTTGATAACCAGTCTATGGGATCAGGAGCACAGTTTGTGACTGGTTGGTGAATCTAATTTCAGTCCTATCCACCAATTTCGGGAGAATCTGCTCTCCATTTTTGCAGCCCTGCCCTGCCCTTGGCATTTTCAGTGAGGGCTACCCTAGTCACCCTGTGTCACAAGTGGTTACAGAAAACTCTGTTAGTTTCATGCCTATGTTCAAACCCAGTTTCTGGTAACAATATGAAACATTTACAAAGTTCTACCATACAATATAGGTGAAGCAATACTCAGGCAAGGTGACATGAGGTGATCAAGGTGAGAGGTCAGCCTAAATGAGAGCTTTCTTTTCACAGGACTGTCTCTTATTTTGATATTTAAATTCGGCAGAACTATATTATTATTTTGCATTTACTGGCCTAAATTCTCAAAGGTGACTTTTGACTTTGAGTGCCCAACTTGACATACTTTATATTAAAGATGAGCTGATTTTCAGCAGATAGATATTAGTCCTCTTTATGGCGTCTCAGTTTGGGCATCCGAAATCTTAAGTCACTTTTCAAGCAGGCATCTCAAAGCACTTTACTAACATCAAGCTTTATAATGCACCCCAATGAAGCGAATATTACTACAGTATAAGCAAAGAAAAACGTAAAAAGTTAAGTATTTGGCTCATGTCCATGCAGTTGGACCAGTGGCAGAGCTCAGAACAACAACAATGAACAATATTCTAAATCATCATTTGGGAGCTTAAAAGAACCTAAGAACGGCCATACTGGGTCAGACCAATGGTCCATCTAGCCCACTATCCTGTCTTCCAACAGTGGCCAATGCCCGGTGCTTCAGAGGGAATGAACGGAACAGGGCAATTGCTGAGTGATCCATCCCCAGTGTGACAAAGTTCCTCCTCTATCTTGGTGGGTCCTGCGCTTATTGGCAGATTTTCTTGCCTCAGAGATTCACCATGTGGGTTGGGGAACAGCCCAGAGACCTTCCCCTCTGGAAGAACCCACAGACCAGGTCAATTGGGAGGTTTGGGGGGAACCCGGGCCCGCCCTCTACTCTGGGTTCCAACCCAGGGCCCTGTGGACTGCAGCTGTCTATAGTGCCTCCTGTAACAGCTGCATGACAGCTACAACTCCCTGGGCTACTTCCCCATGGCCTCCTCCAAACACCTTCCTTATTCTCACCACAGGACCTGCCTCCTGGTGTCTGATAACGCTTGTGCTCCTCAGTCCTCCAGCAGCACACCCTCACACTCTCAGATCCTTGCGTCTCTTGCTCCCAGCTCCTCACACTCTCGCACTACAAACTGAAGTGAGCTCCTTTTAAAACCCAGGTGTCCTGATTAGCCTGCCTTAATTGATTCTAGCAGCTTCTTCCTAATTGGCTTCAGGTTTCCTAATTAGCCTGCCTGCCTTAACTGGTTCTAGCAGGTTCCTGATTACTCTAGTGCTGCACCTTCTCTGGTCACTCAGGGAACAGAAAACTACTCATCCAGTGACCAGTATATTTGCCCTCTACCAGACTCCTGTACCCCACTGGTCTGGATCTGTCACACCAGCTTCTGGCAGTCAGAGGTTTAGGGACACCCAAAGCATGTTGCGCCCACGACCATCTTCGCTAATAGAAATTGATGGATCTATCCTCCATAAACTTATCTCACTCCTTTTTTGAGCCCAGTTATACTTTTGGCCTTCACAACATTCCCTTACAACGAGTTCCATGGGTTGACTGTGCATTGTGTGAAATACTTTTTTATGTTTGTTTTAAACCTACTGACTATTAAATTCATTGGGTTACCACTGTTCTTGTGTTATGTGAGGAGTTAAATAACACTTCTTCATTCACTTGCTCCATGCCATTGGTGATTTTATAGACTTCTATCATATCTCCCTTCAGTCGTCTCTTTTCTAAGATAAAAAGTTCCAGTCTTTTAATATCTCATCGTATGGAAGCTGTTCCATACCCTAATCATTTTTATTGTCCTTCTCTGTACAATTTTTCCAATTCTAATATATCTTTTTTGAGATGGGTGACCAGAACTTCATGCAGTATTCAAGGTGTGGGCGTACCACAGATTTATATAGTAGCATTATGATATTTACTGTCTTATTATCTATCCCTTTCCTAATGGTTTCTGTTAGCTTTTTTTGATTGCTGCTGCACATTGAGCAAATGTTTTCAGACCACTATCTGCAATGACTCCAAGATCTCTTTGTTGAGTGGTAACAGCTAATTTACACTCCAGATTTGAGAGATCCCTTTGTAACTCTTCGAAGTCAGTTTTGGATTTAACTCTCTTGAATAATTTAGTATAATCTGCAAAGGGAAAACATTGTACTTTTAAAGTAAAAACATTACAATAATCTCACAATGTCCTTTAAAAGAAGAGAAGAAGAAAAAAAAAGCCAAAAATCCTAGCCTGTACTTTTGGGTGAATGTTCATACATCTTTCTAAAAGGAAACAAGTTTTGATTGAATATGTCTTATTTATGGGAACTATTATACTGTACACGTGGCTAGGAGACTCTCCATTTTAAATCCTTAATAATGGTGGCAGAACAGATTTTCCCATCAATTTTTGATAACAAAAATTTTAGTGCATTATAATGCTTAGAAGCACACAAGGTTCTACAGCAGAGCACGAATTATGTCAAATTAAAAATCAGTGCCAAGTCAAATTCAATGCTAGGGTCATCAAGAACCACCCATCAACTTCAATAGGAGCTATGCCCAATTAAATTGAGGCTGAATTTGGGTGTTTCTTTTTTAGACATCAGGTTTCACAAAAGAAGGATGGCCTTCTGGTGAAGGGGCTGGATTAAGACGCGGGAATCCTGGGTTCAGTTGCCAGATATGCCACAGACTTCCTCTGTAAACTTGGGCAAGTCATTCAATCTCTTTGTGCTTTAGTTCTCCATCTGAAACAGGGAGATAAAGATCATTTCTTTCTCCCTCCCTTTGTCTGTCTTGTTTCTTTTAATTGTATGTAAGTTCTTTGGAGCAGGAACTGTCATTTACTACATAATTGTATAGCACCTAGCACAACAGGGCCCTAAATTTGGTTGGGGCCCCTAAACTCTACTATAACACAAATTAACAAACATTTCTGCACTTCTGGACATACTGGGGCTCACATCTACATTTGAAGCCATTTTTACAAACCACAGTTACAAACAGTAACAGCACCATGTTCAGAGTTTAGAAACCATGTTCCGAGATCTGTTTTGGGAAGCAAGAGGTGGTTGTCTATAGCACACCCATGCACACACCAGTTCCGGTGGGACATGGAAAGCAAGGCAAAACATCTCTGTATATGATTGTAGCTGCAGCACGCAGAGCCTTAGGTGAAGTTCTTGGTCACAGTGCAGTAAAACCGAATCAAACATCTGCGATGTTTTCACAGTTACATGTATATTTCCCCACCTGTGACTGCTGACTAAGGTGTTTGTGCAGAATGACTTCAAGTGCAGCCCTGCCAGTCTAGCCATTAGCACATTCATTGTTCCTCACAGCTGGATGTTAACTATATTTCTCAAGTCACCTACAAAAATTGCAGCAGCCACACCAGCCTAGTCACTTGAGACTCAACAATGAAATAGTTGCCTCCTGTTTTCATGAGTGGTGCTGTAAAGCCATATAAAAATTTATCCAGAGTTGTTGTTCTTCTTTCGTATGGCTTGGGTAGGTAGCAACAACTACAAATTTATATCTGTTTGATAGCCAGCACACTGCCACAGTAGTGAGCTGGTGAATGTCCTTCAGTCTGCCCCTATACAAAGCAAATATTCGGGCTGAGTCATCCATTACCAGCCACAGTTTGCAAACCCAGCAATGTTCACTAGCTACTCACTGGGCAACTCCTGTGGCCTCCCTACTACATAAGTTCCTAAAGCTAAACATGAAAAAAAGAGGGGTTTTTCCCAAATTCTGGAAATTTCAAGAGGGCCTAAGGGAGCTGAGCAACCAAATCCCACTGGAATGCAATAGGAGTTGGGCACCTAATTCTCTTAGGCTTCTTTGAAAATCCACGCTTTAATTCTCATTGAGCATTTGCAGCACTGACATGTGATCAATGAGTAATTAAAAGAGCCCCAGAGTGATTAAAAGCTGGTTGTTTCCCTTAAATAACCCCAAAAGATAAAACCACTGTCTGATTTCAGGACAAATGCATATGACCTGGCTTTTTAGAAGTAATTAATTCATGTGCGTCTCCTCACTGCACTCCTATAGATCATCATCTTTTAACAAAACCTATAAAAGAGTAGACTGGCTACACCGGGGATGGATTTGGTCCATTTTTCTGTATTAGGGTCCCTCAAATTCTACGAGATTCTGCTGACAGATATGATAAAATATAAACCTCTGTAACCTAAGGTCTTTAAGTTACTGCACTGCATATGACTGAGCAATGAACTCTCTTTCTTATCTTTTGTTAGCAATGGAGAGAAAAAACACTGCCCCAGGAGAGAGAGACAATGGAGTGTTCACAGTGCACAGTTCAGAGCAACTGCACCTGTACTCTCCCTCCTTGGTCCCTCAAGGGCACCCACTCTAGGCTCCTGGTTCCTCCTCAAGATACCCATGTCTCTTTCCCTCCTGATGGTGTTTTTTTCCAGGCTGCACAGTTCCCTGCCTACAATGTAATATCCCCAGCAAGTCAGACTGCTTAAGCAGGCGACCAACTGTTATCTCTTTGAAGGCTGGAACTGGCAGGTTATGTGACATTAGGTTTCACAAGAGAGTTAATAGCAACAGCTCAGTCACCTATTGCTTAAATTGAATACTATCATCAATAACACCACTGGCCAAGATTTTCAGCAATGACTAGTGAGTTTGGCTATCTCAATCTTTGGATGCCTGACTTAAAATACCTGAGAGGCCTGTTTTTCAAAAAGCGCTGAATGTTCATCTTCTGACAACCAGTGTACTTAGGGTATCTCAAACCATTGTAAAAAAAAATTTGGCCTTTTAAATAAATCTTTCTTCTAATACTGAACAAGTGAAAACTTATCTTTTGCAATGACAACAATTAAGAAAAGCAAGTGTCAATAGCTCAAGGATTTTTTTGCAAAGCTCTTTGTTAAAGTTGGAACTGAGGTTTCATGTTAAGAGATGGGGCTATTTAACACTAGCACTGAATAACTACTTTGACAAATTTCACTATATTTTTTCAAATAAATGAGTTAAAATGTTTTTCCATTATTCACACAATGTGCAAATAATTTACTAACAGCACACAAATTTAGTGGTTTTTAAATGAATTCTTTGTGAATTTCCCCCCGATTATTTGCCCAGCTTTTGTTGGTCCTCTGTTCTCCTCCTTCCCTATTTTAAGTGGGAAAAAATATCTGAAGTAATTTCCCTCTTGTAAACTGCAGTCATTTGGCTCATTTAAATCCATCTTGTTTCAATCCCACTCACTCTCTAAAATTGTAATGCAACTGACAACCTTCTTTCTCCTTAATATAAACAGAAAGCATTAGGAAGAGCAAACATCAGCTAAACTAATCCTGTGCTCTGTGATTCTGCTGTAGACTTCATGATTTTTAGCTAGCCGTTCCTGTTTGGAAACGGTAGGAGGCTAACCTGGGTTGACACTGCAAGCTGTATCACAATTCTATAGTGAGTTTTGGGATTACACAGACTTCCACTCTACCCACTCTTGCAAATTTCATGCCAGTAAAAACAAAGCATAGTCTAATATTGTGCTCCAGTCAGATAAGCTACAGACGTGCATGCCAGATTGTTTGGAAAAGTACCACAGTAAGTGTGGAATGCAGACAGTATATATGCTGTCCAAATGCCCTCGGATTTTCAGAGATGGTCTCCATTTTCTTTCAAAGACTTTCATCTTCAAATGCTCATCTCCAGTAAGAAGAACAGGAGTACTTGTGGCACCTTAGAGACTAACAAATTGATTTGAGCATAAGCTTTTGTGGGCTACAGTCCACTTCATCGGATGCATAGAATGGAACACACAGAAAGAAGATATTTATACATACAGAGAACATGAAAAGGTGGAAGTAGGCTGTAGCCCACGAAAGCTTATCTCCAGTAAGAAATATCATAAAAGTTTAAATGAGGCTACAGGTTACACTTATAAACAGACTATTCCTTTACACGTGTTTAATCAAGACAATCCCTTGTTTAAGTCTTCTGAATCTTTACTGCTGTTTTTGATGGAACATAAGCTTTTGTGACCTTTTGTGTCTAATGTCAGAAAAATGAAAAGGTCAAGCAATAAGTGCAGTTTATCACTGGCTTCATTTTTCCAGTCCAGAATAAAATACACAATATATCTGGAGAAATGTAAATTCTTGAAGGTTTAAAATATGATTCAAATCCTCCTCGTGTGAAGAAAACAGACAACAGCTGGGAAACTATGGAAGAGCTCCAGTGGGGACTTCAGATGCCTCAGTATACAGCTTTGTTAAATGAATTACAATTTTATTACAATGTCTGCATGGCTGTCAACAAACTGCTTTAAAAACAACAGCTGTGCCGGGCTTGCTTTTCTACTTTTCCAACAACTAAAGAACTGTCAATTCTTTTGTGAAATGTTGGTTTGCAGTATACTTAGGAACTTAAGAAGATGAAACAGAACAACAGTCAACTTGGGAAGTAGTTACTTTATGTATGCTGGCCAAGATTCTCAAAAGTATGTGCCTAATGTTACACATGTATATAAAAATGGCCTGACGTTCAGAGAATTTAAGCACTTGCAGCATCCCTTTGGTATCCTTTGGGATTGTAGATGCTGTATAAACATTATATTATTCCAACCTATTCTAAAGATTTTGATTAGCACCCAGGTCTTTCATGTGCCAAGCTACATGCAGTTTCACAAATTTCTATAAAGTCTGCCTGCACTCGTATTTGTTTAATGTCTCCAAATCATATGCTCTGACTACAGGCTAATGATAAAGCAGCTAAGCCCAAAGGAATATAAGCAAGTTCAAAACAGTAATGATGATATAATGTTAGCCTTTTTAAGTTCCATTTTCATTTATGTTCAAGGCACAACAAACATCAGGTTGATGTATGATTTTATAATTAACAACAATCCCAGGGACTATTTAATTTAGAGCTCACATGGAACTAGTAGTCACAGGAACTTATGAATTGCCATTCGGGATCAGACCAGTGGCCCATCTAGTATCAGTATCCTGACTCAAGAGCTCAGTATCAAGTTCTTTGGGGGAAGGTGAAAGAAGCCCTACACTCTTGGAAGTTTCTCCCTAAACACTGCTACATAAATTTGAGGTTCTTTGAGCACAAAAGTCTGCATCTATTCATATAGAGCTGCATTTACCCACCTCCCACAGGGCTTAGGTAGTTCAGACTACCTGTCAGAAATGGCCTGGAGTTGCTTCCATTTGAATCCAGCAGACTTCCCTCAGTAATATTAGCTTTCAGTAAACTCCCTAAAAGTGGTTATTTTGGTTCCATTAGAACCAAGACAAAGGTAATATAGATCATTCATTTCAGGAAAATCTGGGTGGATCTATATTACCACAAGGGAGTGTCACTTTCTTTCCTTTTTCTCTGCCTGTTTCCCACTTTTCCTCAAATGTCTTTTCCACAGTATTAGCTTTCCCTTCCCTCAGACTCAGCTTTCATCCTTTTAAACTCTGTATTTATCTTTGTGGTTTCTCTCTTTCCACCACTTTCTCTCCACTCCATTCTCCCAGTGGGTTCCCTGTTCATTTCACCACACATCTCTGTTGGAAAGGGACCAAAGCAGAATCCTTTGTACCCTTCATGTGCAACATTTCAGAGGGTGAGCAACTGAGTCTGACTACTTACTTCCAAGTGTGGGCGAATTAAAAGCCCTAGGATTGAGTGCCAGAGAAGAAAACTCCCATACTAATCTGCTTGCCAACAGATTTATACAAAGCATTTAAAAATGTCTATTTTTAACTCAGAGTTTCAAGAAAAAGTTTCCTCTTCCTCAAAGAAAACCTGCACAACACCTTCAAAAGATGAGCAATTCATAACTCTGCTAAACACTAAAAATCATGGTTTCAATAGAGAAACTGGTTCTATGGCTCATCACAACAATTTGCAATTTATTAACCCTCCTTTGTATGCAGTGTTGTTGTAGCCACGTTAGCCCCAGGATATTAGAACCTGAAGAAGAGCTCTGTGCAAGCTTGAAAGCTTGTCTCTCTCACCAACAGAAGTTGGTTGTATAAAATATATTTCCACATCCACCTTGTCTCTCTAGCCCTCCTTTAAACTATGACTCCAGAGGTGTTAACTGTACACTTCACTTTATGTGGTTTCTTGCAACATCTGTTAACCCCTTTTGCTTTACAATCAGTCCCACCTTATATTTAGCTGCAACACTATGGTTACCTTTTCCAGATCTAAAGAAGAGCTCTGTGAAGCTTGAAAGCTTGCATCTTCCATCAACAGAAGTTGATCCAATCAAAGATATTGCCTCACCCACTTTGTCTCTCTCATATCGGGACCTACACAGCTACAACACTGCAAACAATCAAAAAAGGCTGTCTTTCTATGCAAAGGAAAGGCGGGAAACCCACATTTTGAGAAGTGATTTCTTAAGAGTTTGGGATTGAGAATTTGCAATTCACCGTTTAGCCCATCAAGTCATTTGGGATTAGCTGGGTTGTCCTCACTTGCTGTGCTATGGCTCAGACTGGCAGGACCTTAGTGTGGAAACTCTCTCTCTCTCTCTCTGAAAAGGCACTGTTTGGTTCTTTTCAGCACTTGTAAATCCTTCCTGTTAGTGTCATTTTATTCACAGTCCTTTAATGTCCCCAGTTTCCAGCTATCCTTCTGTGTGGATGGAGTGATAGAGTTTGCTGCAAGGAATCTATAGTTGGAACGTTAGCCCCCAGTTTTCAAACTTTGGCAACTGGACTCTTTCCAAATGCATTTTTCAACAATTAAAATAATAAAACTCTATAAATCTATTCCAAAGCCGTTTGTGCAGGGAAGGGCTTTGGGAAAAGGAAGCGAACACACACATTTTACTTTAAAGTACTAAAATACTGAAATATTTTTTGACTGGGGGTGGCAGCGTGACTCCAGACTTGTTGTCTTTTGCGGCTGTGGAGAATATTGTGCATCTGAACACAGAGTACATGGCAAATACAGCAGCATAGCAATGATTGCACTGCACTGTGAGTGCACTTTCTACCCACAGGGCAGGAACTTTTCATTTCCCATTATAAATAATAAGGGTTTTCAAGTCTCAGCTCATCATATGAATGTTTTCAAGCTCATCTCGGGCCTGATGTGGACAGGTGCTCAGCAACCGCAGACCCAATGACTTCAGTGGGTGCTGAGGATTTCTCAGGCTCAAGTCCTTGCTGTTACACTCTGGAGTTTGCAAGCTGATATGAAGGTTGCCAGAGAAGCCTCAGTTTGAAGCAAGTGAGGCCAGAAGGAGGGAGAGAAATGTATCATATCCACCCGATAAAAGATCAGACATAAGAAAGTGGAAAGCATTCAACACACCTAAAGATCAGTTTTCCTGAACCTTGCCACTACTTAGAGTGTTTGTGCTACAGGAAAAAGATTTGGATTGATTCTTATTTTGGTTAAAGAAATCTGTGCATCCCTAATGATAACCAAAATATCAAGGAAATATTCAAAATGGTACCACTGCACATTTTCATCCAGTTCAGAATGCCCATTGCTGGACTGCTGCTTATAAGCAAAGCAAACGCAGGGGATTGATCACTTGACTATTACCTGTTCTGTTCATTCCCTCTGGAGCACCTGGCATTGGCCACTGGAAGAAGGCAGGATACTGGGCTACATGGACCTTTGGCAGGAGCGCCGCCAGCTTTTTTGCTGCCCTAGGCAGTGGAAGGTCCCGCCCCCGAAATGCCGCCCCCGACAGAGGCGTCGGAAGGTCCCGCCCCTGAAATACCGACGATGACTGGGGCGGCTGAAGATCCGGCCACCGCGGTTGCTGCCCCCCCAAATGTTAGAGCCCTAGGCAACTGCCTAGGTCGTCTATTGGTTGCGCCAGCCCTGACCTTTGGTCTGACCCAGTATGGCCGTTCTTATGTTCTTAAAGAGTTGCAGGCTGTGTCAGCATCCCCCTTCCCAGACTGCATCAGATTACCCACATTTTCTTTCTGACTTGGGTTCCTATTAAATCTTCACCTAATATTCGAGTGGGCAAGTGCGGCCTCTCCTCAATATTATGGCTACGCGGTAGCATAATAAAGAATAAATCCTGCTTCAATTCTAACCACTCTGGGATAGTTTCACGAAATAATGCGCACAAAACTCCTCGCTAAAGGTGAAAAGGGATTGTTAATTGGGGGAAGGTACGAGGACAGATGTAGTCATAAATTCTGCGAAAATCTTTGGGTCCATTCCATTCTAGCTGTTGCTCTCTATTCCCAGTTCCCCCAGAAACTCAGTAAAGAACTGCAAGGAGACAAGCTTCTCTGCAGAAGAAAAAAGTAAAATGCTTCATGGGAGTGCTGTTATGATCCTATGAAATTCTAATTCAGGCATCCATTAAATGGAATTATGCAAAAGACATGCCAGGCTCTTCAAATGAATGAGCCTAAATCCAGCTCCCTGAGTTAATCTTGGTCAGATGATGATCAACATTAAAGTTTAAAATCATCCCACGTTAAAACCCAAGACTAAAATCATATTTTTACTTGCTTGCAATAATTATTTTTAAAAAGAAATTTTCAATAGAAATCATGCTCATATGTATAGCATAATATTGCAGTTTACACAACAAGTGCAGAGCTACTTTAATCTCCAAAGGAGACAGTAAACAGTGTAGGCAGGGGTCCTACTTAACCCACATACCCTGCTAATAAGTTTAAGATAACAGGCCAGTATATTTAAATAAAATCCAGACTCAATTTAATAGTATTTGTTATAAAGCTATATCTAATTATATTAGTCAATCTTTATTACTAGGTTCACAAGTGCAGAGAAGTCTATTATAATCCTTCTTTCTAATGATCTCTTCACTATCATAGTAATAAAACTCTGCTATAAATTAATCAACTGTTTGCAATCATGAGTAAACATCATCTCAATTAACAATTGATAAATAAACAGTTGACTCCTGAGGCTATTGCTGTTATAAATACGAGTACTGAGGATTCAGCAGAGCTATGCTATTTAGCTCAAAAATGCATGCCTGCATACTCAGAGATTTCTGATCTAGATGGTTTAAATTAGACATGTTCTATGGAGCTAAGAGGAACAAGTTTTCCACCATAATGGTGCCACCCATCTGTTGTGCAGCTAAGTGTGGGGGAGGATATTGTCCATCTTTTCCAATGATTGCGTTGTTCCTCTCAGACTAAACAGAAGTTGAAGCTAACACTTGCATTCCTCCTGCTAAAAGTACTTAGTAAGCTTTTTTTTCCCCATCTCTGGAAGCTTTTGGTTCATCCTTGAACTTGAGCTTCATGCTGGACCACAGTTTTTCCTTTGTATTCTATCCTGTACTAGTGCATGTGAAAGACGCCAGATTGACTGCCCTAAAGAATGAAGTCCACTATGCACATATCATGTACAGTACAAGCATAGCATTTTCCTCCTCATTTCTTTGACAACCTGTCCCTTTCCTGACAAGCAAGAGAGGAGTTTGGTTTCCATGCTTATTCAGTGTTTCAACTCTTGACAAGGTTTGCCATTCAAGGTGCCAGTTAACGTCCATGGAATTGAGATGGCCAACACAAGTTTGAAGGCCAAATCACCATGATGCTGTAATAAAAAACGGTTACTGACCTTTCTGTAATTGTTGTTCTTTGAGATGTGTTGCTCGTGTCCATTCCACGTGAGGTATGAATGCATCCTGTGCATAGTCACTGCAGATTTTTCCCTCAGTGGTATCAGGCAGGCTGGTTCTAGTGCCCTCTGGTGCTGCATGATTATACCCTGGTATAAAGGGTCTGCACCCTCTCAGTTCCTTCTTGCTGGATAACTCTGACAGATGGGCAGGAGGGTGGGTCATGGAATGGACATGAGCAAAACATTTCAAAGAACAACAGTTATGGAAAGATTAGTGTGATGCTCTATGATTGAAACATGCCCATTTATATCATTAATATTGCCACTGTTATACAATTGCAACAAATCTTGTACAAAGTACATCTTGTGAGGTATTAACGGAAAAGTAACTCATTGGGAAGACCACACTGAGAGACGCTTGCACTTGGCTAGGTAAGTCAAGCAATGGTTTTCTACTATCTAGCAAGACCTGGCAGACTTTTTCTGAACAAGCCTGCTCTGCCAGATTCAACCATGGAGTTTCCACACAGTCAGGTGGAGGGCCTTGAGGTTTGGGTGGAGCAAACAGCCATGATCTTGTGAGAACAGGTTTGGGAGGGGCAGGAAGCAACAGTGGGATCGCTACTGACAGATCCAGCAGCATGCTGAACCAGTGTTGTGTAGGCCATGAAGGGGCTATTAGAATATCCATCGCTTTGTCTCACTTGACTTTCAGAAGGACCTTGTGCAAGGAGAGCTCTTCCTGAGATTTTTGAGGTGAGCCTCCCAACCTAGATCAGATGTGTTCAAAATTAGGTATACTGAAGGTTGGGTGTTGACAAAGGGAATGCCCGCACCTGCTGATCAGATATCCCTCTACCAGTCAAGGGAGACAAGGACCAGGACAGGAATTGTAAGCACAGAGTCCAAATGGTGGCACTTCGGTGAGTACACCAAAGCCAGTCAAGCTTGAAGAGGCCTGAGGAGTAGTCTTGCGTGCTGTACCATATAAGTGAACATGGCCATGTGACCTAAAAGTTTGAGCAAAAATGGGCTGTCATGACTGGGTGGGCCTTGACCTTGGATATCAGAGCTAACATTGTCTGGAATCAAGACTCTGGGAAAAAGGCTCTGGACCAGATAAAATCAAACACTGCCCCGATAAACTCTATCTTTTGGATGGGGATGAGAGTCGACTTTTGCTTATTTATCAATAGGTCCAGGGCATGGACGGTAGCTTGGACCAGGGTTGATGCTAGCTTTCACCTGACCCTTGGACCAGCCTTTGATCAGCCAGTTGTCAAGGTAAGGGTAGACTCTGGGATGGACGGCACAGCAATCCCCTGGCGTCAGGTGATGGTGTCAGTGGATAGTCCCAAACACGACTCAATGGCATCTGTGAGCAGGGCGGAGTCAACGCTACTGTTTGCGGAACGTGGGTGAAGGAGTGGCTTGAGGCGGGTCGCACTCTGCTGCACTTCCCTCACTTGTCTTTTCGAGGTTCCAAGGAGTGTCCCCTCTTGGACCAGAGAAGGGGAACGGTGCCAAGAAACCTGTGTTGCCAGAGCAGTGCTCTGCACCAAAGTCAAGGTGCTCAGTGCAGAGTCTGACCGGCTTGGCTCCAATGCCAGTCTAAGTGTGGCTTCCATCAGGATAGCCTTGGCCTAGCTTCCCAGTCCTTTTTCATAAGAGACTTGAATTCGCAGAAGATTTGCCAGCACTCTAGTAAGTGAGCAGCCCTCAGACACTTCAGACAGCTGGGGTGTGGGTCACTCACTGGCATGGGCCGCACTCTGGGAAGTGAGGTAAAGTGTTGCACACCAGTCCCTTCAAAGCACTTTCCTTCTCGACCAGCATCACTGTGGTCATTTTTAATGCTCACCCTATCTTAGTGATTTCCGTTTCAGACTTTGTTTCAATAATTTTAAAACTGCAACTTTGCAAATGTCTCCCATCCCAGAAAGGGTGGCATTTCCTAAAATACATCTACAAAGTTTCATATCAAATAAATGAAGGAGGAATACTCCTAAAATGTTTGAGGAAGGAAAGTAGGCTTGAAAATTGCAGAGTACCGTAAAAATTGTATAATCCATGACTAGCCTTGATTGCAATTTTTCACTGGAACTGATTATTTCATAACTTACAACGTATGTGTGGAAGCAGAGAAAGAACTGTCATGCATTGTATCCCCTTCCTGTCAGTTCTTTCTCTGCTTCCACATATGGAAAAGAGAATATTGTGTTAATCAAGAAAAAAACATCATTTGTGTTAACTATCCTATTAAAGCAAAAATTTTGCTGCATCAGCATACGCACCACAAAATAAAAATGTGGATTACTAATAAGAGACACACTAGGACTGGAAAACAAGATTAGAGGTAATATTTCAGCTGTGAGGTTTTCAAAACTTTAATGAAGTTGGCACATGCTTCACCTGCTAGATAACAAATCCCAGTGTCAGTACTATATAAAATGTCCATTCCTGAGCAATTTTAAATTTCTGACATTCGAACTCCTTGCACAGTAACTGATAGCCCAGGTATAGTATGGTAGTTAGCAATTTGTTTAGAGAAAATATTTTTCAAATTTCCTTTTAAGTGGACATTCTGTAGAGCTCAGAAAAAACAAGTGAAATCTGGACAGAAACCCAAAGGCCTGTTGAGTCAGGGTCCAATGCTGCAAACCTTCCAAGCTCACATTTCTCAATGAATAAGGGCTCTGCCCTGAAAAAAGATAGGTACCTTCTACAGAGTACTCAGCTTCTTGCAGATTCAGGCCCTGTAGAATCAAGCCTTTAAAGAGAATCTGAACCAATCCCTCAAAGAGCATTTGCAAAAGTACAATATATTTGGAGATGGGCCTGTGAGTCATAACTAAGGCTAAGATTTAGTCATGGGTATTTTTAGTAAAAGTCATGGACAGGTCATGGGCAATAAATAAAAATATCCATGACTAAATCTCTGCTCCTGGGCCCTGCTGCTCTGGGGGCCTCCTGTTCCAGAGGTGGGATCTGACTACCCCCAGTGCCCCTCTGTTTCGAGGACCCCAGGGACCGCTCTCCCAATGGCCTCCAAGGCCGCCCCTGGGACTGCTGCTCCAACTGCCCCCAGGACCACTGCTGCTTGAGGGGGTTCCCTAGCCCCCTACTACTCCCGGGACCAATGCTCAGGTGCTCCCCGGGGCCAGCCACACTGGCTGCTGCTGGGGTGCTCCATGAGGCCAGCTGCTCAGGGCCTCCTGAGCAGTGGCCAGTGCAGCTGACCCTGGGGATGACCCGAGTGGCTGGTCCTGGGGCCGCTCTAGAAGTAGCCGGTGCGGCTGATCCCGGGACAGCCCTCAGGACTGCTGCTTGGGCATTCCCTGGGACCATGTACACCGGCTGCTGCTAGAACACTGTGATGGGTTTGGTCACAGAGACCCCCTTGGGACTGTCACCTGATCTGCTGAAATTACCTCTGAGCCCATTTTTCCTGATGGCTTGGGACTCCAGAACCCTGTCTTGTTGAGCCAGGCACACTAGCCTGCTGCAACACAGAGCCAGGTCTGAACCATGCCCCCAAAGCTGCAGGCTTTTACTGAAAACCACTCAGCAGATCACCTATCTCCAGCACCCAGTTCCCAATGGGATCCAAACCCCAAATAAATCCATTTTACCTTGTATAAAGCTTACACAGAATAAACTCATGAATTGTCTGCCCTCTATAACACTGATAGATAGATATGCACAGCTGTTTGCTCCCCCAGGTATTAATCACCTACTCTGGGTTTGTTAATAAACAAAAGTGATTTTATTAAGTATAAAAAGTAGGATTCAAGTAATAACAGACAGAACAAAGTAAGTTACCATGCAAAATAAAACAAAACACGCAAGTCTAAGCCTAAATCATTAAGAAACTGAATACTGGAACAGAGACATTTCAATACGCTTCTTTCACAGACTAGACTCCTTCCTAGTCTGGGCCCAATCCTTTCCCCTGGTACAGTCCTTGTTAGTTCCAGCTCAGGGAATATCTAGGGGATTTCTCATGACTAGCAGCCCCCTTTTTTCTGTTCCACCACCTTTTATAGCTTTGGCACAAGATGGGAATCTTTTGTCTCTCCGCGTCCCCACCCCTCCTTCTAAATGGAAAAGCACCAGGTTTAAGATGGATTCTAGTACTAGCTGACATGGTCACATGTTCTGTGAGACCCCAAGCCTCCATTCTTCCCAGCCAGACTTACAGGAACACAGGAAGGCTTGAAGTAAACATAGCTGTTTACAACCAACTGTCCTAATCAATGGGAGCCATCAAGATTCTAAACCACCATTAATGGCCCATACTTTGCATAATTACAATAAGACTTCAGAGTTATATTTCATATTTCTAGTCTTAGATACAAGAATGATAAATTCATACAAATAAGATGAACACACTCAGTAGATTATAAGCTTTGTAATGATACCTTACAAGAGAGCTTTTGCATAAAGCATATTCCATTTACATTACATTCACACTCATCAGTATATTTCCATAAAACATATGGAGTTCAACATCACAGGCACTCCCCGGGGCCACTCCAGCAGTGGCAGAAGTAACAGAGGCTGCAGAAAGTCACACAATCCGTGACTTCTGCAACCTCCGTGACAGAATTGCAGCCTTAGTTATAACATCTGAAACAGGGTCCTGATTCGGCAACATACTTAAGAACGTGCCTCATTTTAAGTAGAAAAGTCCTTTTGGTTTTGATAAGACAAGCCTCATGCTTGGAATTAAAAACAAGCTTGAGTACCTTGCTGAACTGAGGAAAGTTCAGGGTGTTCTGATTTGAGGATTTGGTTTAGCTCAGTAAGAAGATTTTGGTTAGAGGGAGAGCCTGAGGAAGTTTGGATCTTTAGTTTTGATTGAGGCCCATCTCTATTTCTACTTAGAAATGTTTTGCTTATTGCCATATCAATGCTGTATTTATGTTCTGAAATGCCTGATTACTAAAGATACCTGAATGAAAACAGCATCTTTCTTTCTTAATAGCTGATGTGCCCACCCACCCTCCCGGCCCCACATCTGTACACTGGAATTGGTAGAGGAATACAAGTACTGAGTTCTCTAACATTAGTAAAACATGTTCTAAGAAAATGGAATCCTAGCATAACTCTGGTGCATTGAACAGTGCTCTAATGGGGTGAACTGCTTGACAAGGAGGGGGAAAAAATGTAATAAGTACCTAAAATTTGGTGTCACATGTGCATGAATAGAGGTGTAATACAACATCTTTCATATGGCATTTTCAAACCTTCCCATAAAATCTCATAATGAATTCTATCCCTGCTACAGAATTCTCTTGGATTGTTGAGGGGGGAAAAAAACCACACCGGAAACAATCTCATTGTTCAATTGTATAAGATTCAAAGTAATTTCTATAGAATGGTGTCATATTTCCATAGAATGCTATTAATGTTGCCTCTGCTAAGTATTATATAGCTTTTCCAGAAGGGAACTTTTCTCAAACCAACTTTTTGTAGATTACTGGATTTCCAAAGAGTTGGCCTAACTCTGGTCCCACTGAAATCTGAGTAGGCCAGAATTAGGCCATACTGAGTGCTTCTAAAAATCCTATCTACCATTTGTAACTAATACACACTGATTCCATAATTTTGTATTTAGACAATCCTTGTATAGGTAAATGACGTCTAAGAGAAAAATCAGAAGTGAAAAGCATACAGTAATAAATGTAATAAATATTACAGACGAGAAGTTACCATTTCACTATCTGCATTTTTTGTAGAAACTAGATATCTGAAAATGCACCTCTATATTGGAACAGTGACCATTCTTTAGTATTTTCAATGCTTGATTAAAGTAGTGATAGGTGAACATTAAAAGATTTTTAGGTTTAGTTAGGTTTTTATCCATTTAAATTGAGACCTTAAATTGCAGTCTTTGAGGCTGGGGACACCTTGTGTTTTTAGGTATTTGTTGAACACTGTGTCCATCAAGGGCCCCATATGTAAAAACATATCCAGATGTTTTTGGCTCAGAAATCAGGTTAGAATTATCAAAATCATCTTCTGAAAATGATGTTTCTGATACTTTGTAACTAAACATCCCATTCTCTTCAGTGCAATGCATCTGAACAAAGTTTATAACCAGGCTAATATATAGGCTGACACATGGTCTTGTCTCCTCCTTACATCCCCGCAAGGCCTTTTTATCCTCTCCTATCTCTTCCATCTTTTACTTTAATAATCACTGTTTTTCCTCCAGCTATTGGTAACCTCATCTGAAGGAGTAGATTTTACTTTGCTTTGAAAGTGGTGGAGTTTGTGGTCATTCTATTCTCTTCCAGAACTAAGTTCCACAGCCTTGAGCCAGCTGCTGAGAAAGCTCTGTCTCCTCCTCTCCCAAGTGCTGACAGTTTCATAGTTCTTGTGAAACATAGCTGTCAAGGAAATCTGTCACTACAGACAGGCAGGCAATTCCATAGGTAGGTTGAGGCAGTTCCATGAAGAGTTTTAAGATTAGGAACAAGACTCTCAACCAAATATTCCAAGAGGAACAAATACAGAAACCAGAGCAATGAAGTGATGTATGCTCAGCAAAAAAATATTGCCAGTCCCCACCAACTTATGAGAATGCCCTCTCTCATGGTATGTTTGCTTCTTGTCTCACCCCAAAGTAGGAAGTTATGCAGGTTGATATTAGCTTTTTTTTTTTTTTTTTTTTACATGTGTGTGTTAGACCCCAAATCCTTTCAGTGTAAGGTTGGGAAGAGGACTTTCACCACAGTAACATTTATACAGAATGAACTAAATAGATCTGGCTGGATTCAAGATCGACATAAGCAGGTGCAAGTGTGTTTTTTCTCAGGCTTGGTTTTTTTTTTTTTTTTTGAACCCCACAAAGTCTCTAGGTGTTTGGGAAGTTTCTTGTTGTGTCAAAAGCGGTGTAAAGCTCCACTTAAATCTCTTACTAGTTTGTACTCATTAAGGAAGAAGATTGGGAAATCCATATTTACTATAGTAGAAAACTGTCCTGCTTTTAACTACATCAGTATAATTAAAGCAGTACAACCCTCACAGTGTGGATGCAGTTATATTGGTATGAAGAAGTTTTATACTAGGCTAGGTCTACACTACAAGGGTGGGGGGGTCGACCTAAGATACGCAACTTCAGCTACGTGAATAGCGTAGCTGAAGTGGCGTATTTAGGTCGACTTACCTGGCTGTGAGGACGGCGGCGAGTCAACCGCTGCCGCACCGCCGTTGACTCCGCTTCCGCCTCTTTCCACGGTGGATTTCCGGACTCAACGGAAGAGCCATCGGGGATCGATTTTATCGCGTCTTCACTAGACATGATAAGTCGGTCCCCAATAGATCGATTGCTACCCGCCAATTCGTGCCCCTAGTATAGCTATTCCTGTATAGGAAGGGTAATAAGCTCTACTGGTATAAGGCACCTTTATGTTGTTATAATTGCGTCCACACCAGTATAACTATGTCGGAAAAAAAAAAAAAAAACCCACCCCTAACTCAACATGGTTACATTCGTACAAAAACTGTGTATAGGCCTTATTGATGTATTTTCTGACTGTCCAGAGGCTCTTACCTTTCAGGTTATATGAGCTAAATTCACCACTGGTAAAAGGAGGTAGAATGACCACAATGCTTCTGAAATACTCTTATACCTGCTTATGTCGGTCTTGAATCCAACCAGATATATTTAGTTCATTCTGTATAGTGTTTCTGTGGTGAATGGTCCAAAGTCCCCTTCCCATCTTTCACTGAGGGGATTTGGTGTCTACACACAATGTAAATAAAAGCCAATATCCAATCTCTCCACAGCCCATCATTTCTGTCACAATGACAGGAATTACAGCCATATGGAGACTTTTGTTCTCCACTAAAAGTGTGATATCTCTGAGAGCAGATGATGGTTTTATTACATAAACTTTTGTAGTTTGGGAAAGTGCAGTAGTAAAAGTTAGTTCAAGGCCTTTTATGACTTCTTTTGTTCAGGGGACACTAAGGGAGAAAAAACATCAGTGATGTCTGAAAAGGCTGCTTGTTTACAATCAGTACACAGATCCTTGCCTTTTTCATAAAAGGAAAGGAAACCAGCAGGAGAATTACAATACAGAGCACCTCCCAGGATCTCTTTCAGCATTCTCCTCGTTTGTGTATCAAGCAACAAGGCAGCTGTTGAACAAGTACTATCAACAAAGCAATCTTCCAGCCCTTTGATTTAGGCTATTCATATCTTCTGCCCTGAAATAAAATGACTTTCACAATTAAAACAACCAAATCAATGCTGTACCTATTGTCATGTCTGCAAGAGAAAAGCTTTAATTACAACCATAGTTAGATAACACAGTCATTACACCTCCTTAATCTCAAATATAAAACCAGTACCCTTTGAGTGCTATGCCACCCTTTCTTTGATTTTTTTTTTATGTGAATGGCTTTTTATCTGAGCACTTCAATTTGCATGCCTTTGCTGCAAGGCAGCTCCCCATGATATGTTAATTGCAGAGTGCTTTAAGTACTAGAAGATTAACATAAAACCCTTTGCAAACAAGCTAATAGTTTATGATAATTTTTGCATGGCCTTTGTCTGTCTATCACTGGATTGCCTCTAGCTGTAATTTTATAAAGAAGCTGTAAAATATCATTTAAACAAGTTCATTTACACATAATTATTACCAGAATCACATTATTCAATTTAGATACTCCAGCCTATTAACAATCCAAGAACTAAAATGTAATTAAACTATTTTCCTTTTATGAACCTATTCATTACAATGTGTGGGAGATGGAGCTCTCAGTTTCACTAAAAATTTCAGCACTTTGTTGTTGAAATTGACAAGTCTGGCACTCATTTTGTGCTTTTAATTATATTATTTCAAGTATTTCAAGACTGTTCAGATAAAGAACATATTTAGAAAAGAATGCTTGGAAATGCCAAGATGGTGTCATCCAGAAGTATATATTTATTTCACTCCACATAATTTTTGCCCTCTTAGCAGCAGAAAATAAAATCAGGATGTATTATTTCAATTAAAAGTTTCTGTAACATTTCCAATTATTTTTTTCAGTTTAATTGAAAGAAAAATGTTTCATTTTAATGGCACTGCATTTGTTAGTCATATTTCCTCTCTAGTATTTTACAGTAAATAGAACTCTCATATTATGATACTAAAAATTATATAATTATATCTACACACATACAGTACATATTATAATGCACAAACGCCTATGGTGCAGATATCAAATTTCAATATAATGCATATTTGATAATGGTTTAAGCAGAGACTATAATTATCTTAACTCCTGAAACAACTAACAAGAATTAACACAACAACCCGAGAAACTACCTAGCAATCATTAGTTCAATGTAGTATTAGCACTCTGCCTCAGAGACCTCACCAACAGGGAGAAGCTACATTCAACCCACTCATGAAGCAGGGAATTTGCCCAATGCCAGAACTCACTATGTCACACTTTACTCGTATCAGGAATCCACTCCAGATGTGCAGTGCTTCAATTTTTGCTGGCCATGGAAGTTCAGTACCCCCATTTCAATCCGTACTGCATCCCCTGCAGTACTTACTTACAAACCTTGTACTCAGGGCAGGGGTAAGTCAATAGCCCACTACTATAACACTGGACACCTGCCAGCCAGCTGCAAAAATACTTATATGAGCAACATGTCAATTAACAAGACAAACTGAGCTAAACCTCTACTTACTGCTTTGAGGGGGAAGAATACCCCACACCTGTCTTTGCCAATCTGCATTAGAGGAAAATTCCTTCATCACCCCAATAAGCAATATCAGCTAGCAGCCAACACACAGAGACACCCAGCTATAATGTAACAAAGCAAAAGTCAGTAGCAAACACACAACTTGAAGCAGGGCATGGTAACAATCCGGGATGAGTGATGCCATGGGTCCCAGATGAAGTTTAAATGCCTCCCAGCCGAAGTAAGAGACCTAATCCAACTCCCATCTGGTCTTTAGCTGTGCCAGTCTTAGCCACTGGGGGAAGAGGATGGCAACCTGTTCCTTGCCCGTGGTCCAGCCCTCCCTTTGTGTGCAGCACCGGAATCCTGAAGAGGAGAGGCTGAGCAATGAGGCCATCTCTGGACCCAAGGGGATTTTAGCCCTCCTGCTGAGCCCACCAAGACCCACTGGACAGGGCATTCATTTACATGCACCTGAGTTATGAAATACCCTGAAATAATCCTGGTATTTTAAATCAAATTAAAGTGTAGCACACAAATTTTGTTACAGGATGTTGGTTTTAAGTGTGTACAAAAGCAATGACCTTAATATTCTGATTATCAAAGTCTCTTATCAATGTGAAATAAGGACTACATTTTGATATGAACACCAAAGCTAACCGTAGAGGAAAGTCTTATAGTAACATTGCCCAATAAATAGGGAAAAAAAAAAAAAAAAGAAGAAGAAGAATCCCACATGCAGCAGCAAAAGTCGGAATATGATTCTCAGAACAGGAATCAATTCTATCGCAATTTGGAGGATAGGCTAAATAATCCACTTGAGGAACCTTCCAATCCAAAGGATTCTTTGAAAATGTCTGAGGTTCAGGCTCTTTATTATTTGTTACACTTCTAGTTATTAACTCTACTTTGTTTTCTTAGTGGATCTACACTTTCCATATAGCTTATTCCTGGAAAAGGCTGAAGGACTGTATACGTTTTACTGGCAGACTGGATGGTTTAGGACAAGCGGTTCTCAAACTTCATTGCACCATGACCCCTTCTGACAACAAAAATTACTACAGGAACCCAGGAGGGTGGCGGGGGCCAAAGTCCGAGCCCCACCACCCTGGGTGTGGTGGGGGGTAGGGGGACAAAGCCAAAGGGCTTCAGCCCTGGGCGGGGGACATGTAACTTGAGTCCTGCCGCCCAGGGCTGAAGCCCTTGGGCATCAGCTTAAGCCCTGGGCCCCAGCAAGTCTAACGTCAGCCCTGACAACCCCATTAAAATGTGGTCGCGACCCACTTTGGGGTCCCGACCTACAGTTTGAGAACCGCTGGTTTAGGAGATGCTGATGAGATATAGAACCTTTTATCTCTAGGTCACTGGCCCACAGAATGGTGCCTGAACGTTTTTACTATTTGATGACTGCTTGGAGTGGGGTGTGTGAAAGGAGTTGGCGGTTCCAATTCAGTTCAGAAAACTACTATCACCATATTTGAACTGTATTTGCATGGAAGTTGAACAGCCCCCTAAATGTGGGACCAGCCCCAATATAGACAAGCAGAATGAAAATAAGGTGCACATTTTTCAACAGTGAAAGTAACTAAACACCTGAACGACTCACGTAGAGATGCTGTGGATTTAAAAACACTTGAAGTCTTTGAATCAAGTTTGGCTGGCTATCAAAAGCACGCACTCTAGCTCCACCAGAAGTTATGGGTTTGACGATGAATTATTGGGTGAAATTCTATTGCCTGTGTTATGCAGGAAGTCAGACTAGATGATCATAATGATCCCTTCTGGCCTTAAATGAAAGAAGGGAGAATTTCAGTCTTCAGAAATACCGATCTTCCATCTTTCAGGACCACTAAAATCATCTTCTGTTTTCGGTGTCAATGTGAAGTAACCCATTTTTACCCTTTCAGGGTGTCATTAAGCTATATATTTTGCTAGCACTTGTAGTTCATCTTCATTTTCAGACACTTATAAATAACTTGAGGTTAGCAACGACACCATTCACATGCTTAAACCTGAAAAAAAACTGTTGGGTGCAGGATAGGTCATAGGGGGGGGGGGGCTATGCGCCTATCTATTCACTCTGGATGCTACTAGCTGTATAGAGGAAGATCCTACAGACATGTTCCCAAAGGCATCTGGTATTCATGTGATCAGGATGCAATTGACAAAACCTCCAGCCCCTTATTTAAAAAAAACACATTGCAATGCTCCACAATAATGATCTAAAATCCTGTAGTAACTCTACTCTAGTTTGAATAGTTACTTAAACATATGATAGTATTTCTTTCTTTTCTTTTTTTTTTAAACAAGGGTATGGTTCATCCTCAAACATCTTAAAAACATTAGTTTAAATTTGTGTTTTCCTCTTATTTCAAACTTAACTGCTCCCAATGTAGTAGGGAAGAAAGTTTATGAAGGAACCACAGTGTATGAAGAAAAACATTTTTTCATTTTAGTATCTTCCAATTCTTTCCCAGCTCCCATTATTTGGGCTGTCACCCCTTCACTGCCTGAGGTGCATTCCAGCTCTCTGCAAGAGAATCTGCTTTTCCTCTAATGGGGCTATTCTTGCAATGGGAAATGTAATTTTCCACTCCATTACAAGCAGTGTGTAAAAGGACCTTTTCCTCACTCCCCACAGATCAGTTCCCAGTGAAATCCTATTCACCAAGTACTACCATAGCAGACTCCATTTCAAACACAGGTGCTTTTTAAGGGCTGGGCAAACAGCCTGGATCCGACAGACACAACTGCACATCCACTGCTTAGATGTCAAGATTAGAAAGGAAAAAAAAAAAAAAACAGGTTCAGTGAAGGGAAACATAAGAGTATTTTTTTCCATGATGGGTTTCAAAGATGCCATTTTGCTACTGTTACACTGCTACAGCTAACAATAATGAAGATTTATAAAATGGTTACATCCCCATGTCATAATTAAGCCAGTTTATACCCATGAAATGATAACGGCAAATGATGGACACATTACTATCTGAGATATCTTACAAAAGTTACAATAAAGAGGCCTAAGCAGACATTCAGCAAACTAACTAAAACAAAGAAAATAATGTCTTGTAAATACAAAAAATACAGCAAATAATGTGGTTTCTATATTCAATATTTATTAGCATACATCTGAATGTTCCAGTATGAATTTGTCAAGCTCCATCTTCTAGTCATTGGATCGTTTTATACCTTTCACTGCTAGATTGAAGCGCACATTAAATATTTGTTCCCCATGTGGGTACATATAGACCAGGGGTAGGCAACCTATGGCACGCGTGCCAAAGGCGGCACACAAGCTGATTTTCAGTGGCACTCACACTGCCCGGGTCCTGGTCACCGATCCGGGAGGCTCTGCATTTTAATTTAATTTTAAATGAAGCTTCTTAAACATTTTAAAAACCTTATTTAGTTTACATACAACAATAGTTTAGTTATATATTATAGACTTATAGAAAGAGACCTTTTAAAAACGTTAAAATGTATTACTGGCATGCGAAACCTTAAATTAGAGTGAATAAATGAAGACTCGGCACACCACTTCTGAAAGGTTGCCGACCCCAATATAGACTGTAATTAAGTCAGCCCTTAACCCTATCAAGCTAAACTGATTGAGCTCCCTGAGTCTATCCCTATAAGGCATGTTTTCTAATCCTTTCATCATTCTCATGGATCTTCAGTTGAACCCTCTCCAATTTATCAACATCCTTCTTGAATCATGGGCACCAGAACTGAAGACAGTATTCCAGCAGCAGTCACACCAGTGCCAAATACAGAGGTAAAATAACCTCTCTGCTCTTACATGAGAGTCTCCTTTTTATATATACAAGGACTGTACCCTGTTGGCCACAACATCACACTGGGAGCTCACATTCAGCTGGTTATCCACCCTGACCCCAAATCTTTTTCATAGTTACTGCTTCCCAAGAGAAAGTCCTACATCCTGTTAAGTGTGGCCTATGATCTTTGTTCCTAAATGTACACATTTACATTTAGCCTTTTTAAAATCATATTTTTGTTTGTGTCCGGCTTACCAAGTCATCCAGATCACTCCATATCGGAAGTCTGTCCTCTTCATTATTTACCACTTCCCCAATTTTTGTGTTATCTGCAAACTTTATCAGTGATGATTTTATGTTTTCTTCCAGGTCATTAATAAAAATGTTAAAAAGAGGGACCTCAATAGAAATATGCCTGTTCAATGAGGATTGTTCTCTTACAATTACATTTTGAGACCTATCATTTAGCTAGCTTTTAATATGTGCCATCTTAATTTTATATCTTTCTAGCTTTTTAATCAAAATGTCATGAGGTACCAAGTCAAATGCCTTGCATACCACTCTTACATCAACACTCTTACCTTCATCAACCAAACTTGTAATCTCGTAAAAAAAAAATGTATCAAGTTAGTTTGACAGGATCCATTTTCCATAAAGCCATGCTGATTTGTATTAATTATTTTACCCTCCTTTATTTTGTTATTAATCAAATCCAATATCAGCCACTCCATTATCTTGCCCAGGCAATGTCAAACGGACAGGTCTAAAATACCAGGATCATTCCATTTACCCTTTTAAAAGATTGACACAGTATTAGCTTGCTTCCAGTCTTGTGGAACTTCCCTGGTGTTCCAAGATTTATTGAAAAATCAACATTAATGGTTGAGTGAGCTCCTCCGCCAGCTCTTTTAAAACTCTTGGATTCAAGTTATACAGACCTGGTGATTTAAAAATCTCTAACTTTAGTAACTGCTTTTTAACATCCCCCTGAGATACTGGTGGAATGGAAAGAGTGTTGTTATAAGATATGACTACATCATCTATTTTCCCTCCCAAATAGAACAGAAATATATATTGAACACCCCTGCTGCATTATTACTGAAAATTCTACCATTTCCATCTAGTAATGGACCAGGACTATTGTTAGGATGCAACCCCATGCTCTGGGTGTACCAAAGCCTATGTCTTGATCACTTAATAATTGCCCT
Source organism: Trachemys scripta elegans (assembly GCF_013100865.1). Classification (NCBI taxonomy): domain Eukaryota; kingdom Metazoa; phylum Chordata; order Testudines; family Emydidae; genus Trachemys; species Trachemys scripta. The sequence continues at coordinate 64,392,278 of NC_048304.1, read as the reverse complement.
GCTCTGTTCATTCCATCTGAAGCATCTTGGCACTGGCCACTGTCAGAAGACGGGATACAGGGCTAGATGGATCATTGGCCTGACCCTGTATGACCATTCTTATGTTCTTATATTTCTTCCATTTGTTTTTATATATATATATATATATATATATATATTGTTTTTATATATATATATATATATTTATATTTTACAGTTAGCTTCACTTCCCCTCTAAACAAGATCAGTTTTTAACCAATACAGCCTTCTTTCTTGATTGGGGGATTGTGGCTTTTGGGGCATCTAGTAAAGTGTTCTTAATTCCTAATTTTTATTCACATTTTTCTGATTATATTCTTCCTTCCACCTTATTTGGCTCATAATTGTTTTCAGCTTTGTGAAATTGGACCTTTATAAGGTATATATTTATACTTTAAAAGTGTGTGTATACACATATACATACATATATGTATACACATATACATACATATATATACTTGGTCTGGACTTTATTCCATTTGCACATTATTAATGTGATCAAATGATGATCACTTCTATCTAAGTTACCATCCATTTTTATTTCTATCATCAGTTCCTCTTTATCTGTCAAGACAAGATCTAATTTCTCCATGCGGGATGCAACACTTTTCGAGTTAGGAAATTCCAAGGATGTTTTAGTACTGGCAGCATGAGACCTCCAGCATATGTCACTCAAACTGAAGTCCCACATGATTTAATTGTCACCTACAGGAAACACCTACAGAATGTTCTTCCGGCTCACAGTTTTCACAGTGCAGTGTTACAGACCATGCATTTGTATGCTGCAGTGCAAAATAAGGCTTTAATTAAGGAAATTCCATCATAGCAAAGTTTTTCCCCATGCATTAACACCAGCAACACAAAAGATCCAGGAAATTATCTCCAATTCCTACGAATCTCAGTGAAGCTATGTCATCGATTGCACCTCCCCTGAATGCTAATGCAGCATGGAACACACTCTGAATAAAAATCCACAGAGTTGCAACTTGATCTTGTACAATGTCCTTACCAAAAGCTAAAGACCTGTGTGCAGAATACTCTGAAGAAATACTTCCAGTTATTGAAGCAAAATGCCCAGCATATCTCCACCACCACATCAACCCCTCTCCTGAAACATGAGCTAACTTCAGAGTAGCCAAGAACTGATTGCAACAAAAAGCAAGGCAACATGCGCAATCACACTACCTCAATCTGTGCAAGAAGATACAAAAGTCCTTTGAGAATGGAAATCTTAGAGGTATGTATGATGGAACCAAGAAAGTATAGGTCCCTTAAGCCAAGAAGGCTGCCCCACTCAAATCTCTTAATGGAGACATCATCACTGACACAAGCAAACAGGTGCAATGCTGGGTGGAACACTATCATCAACTCTATTCATGTGAAACCACTGTTTCTGAAGCAGTGCCAACTATGAGACCATCAAAGAAATTGATACTGACCACCTATAAATGATCTTGAAAAGGCAATCACTTTCCTAGCACCAGAATAATCAGTGGGAAGTGATGGGATGCCAGCTGAAGTACTGAAACAAAGAGAATATGTTGTGCTTAAACATCTGTATAATGTCTTGCCTGATGGAGGAAAGAAGGAGTACCACAAGACATGAAGAACGTCAACATCATAACTTTGTATGAAAACAAAGGAGATTGAAGTGATTGCAACAACTACAGAGGAATTTCTCTCCTGAGTGTGGCTAGAAAGGCATTCACACAGGTCATTCTCAAAAGACTGCTATATCCAGAGCATCTGTATGGCTAATAGCTTCCGTGCTATTAGATCTCATATTGACATGGTCTTTGCACTAAGGCAACTGCAAGAAAAGCGTCCAGACCAAGGAAAACTTCTCTGCATAGCCTTCATAGATCTTACAAAGGCTTTTGACCTGGTCAGCCAAAGTACTCTTTTCAATTGCTAGAGAGAATTGGTTGCCTACCAATCATTTTCATTCTGATATGATCCTTCCATGATGGCATGAAGGCTACAGTCCAGTATGACGGTGATCAATCTGACAGCTTTGAAATTTGCAGTGGTGTCAAACAGGGATAGGGTATGGGCATCAACACTTTTGGTATATTCTTCTCTGCTGCTTTGCCATGCTTTCTCACTAGCAACAAGGGAGTATGTCTCCATACAAAATCATATGGAAAACTCTACAACACTGCACGACTATGAGGAAAAAGCAAAGTCAAACACCTGCTGATAAGAGAACTCCTTTTTGCTGATGATGCAGTGCTTATTGCACACAGTGAAGAGGAGTATCAGCAACTTTGCAATATGAGCATCTGATAAATTTGGAATAACCATCAATCTAAAGGAGACAATAATTACAGTCCAAGGTGTGTTCAGTGCACAAGAGGTTTCAATAGCTAACAGCATGCTAGAAGTTGTGCACAAGTTCTGCAAACTAGAATCAACTGTATCAGATAATTTATCTCTAGAGCTCATTCTTGCATTGGAAAGGCAGCTACCACATTTGGCCAACTGACCAAGTGTGTGTGGGAATAATAGGAAACTAATACTGAACACCAGGATATGGGTCTACAAGATGTGCTTTGAGCACATTGCTGTATGACAGCGAGACCTGAACCACCTACAGCAGGCCTGCGCAGGCTCCTTCCACATCCACTGTCTTTGCTCAAAAAGTACCTGAGAAAGAAAAATAGCCAAGTCTAATCACTACTCTCAAACACAAAAATCTCCACTGACTTGGTTATCTGCTTGGAATGGTAGATGGATGCATTCTCAAGGATCTCCTATATGGAGACTGTAGCGGGATGGTCACCCGCTCCTGCTCTGAGGGTTTTAAAAACAGCCCTTGGAAAGGATGGGGTGGGGGGTGAGAGAGAACACCCTGGGCTGATTGGGGGAAGTAGATGCAGCTGGGCCACACCCCAATCAGAGCCCAGCTGGCCCTATAAAGGCCAGGGCGGCCAGAAGCTCAGCAGTCTCTCTCTGCACACAGAGAGAAGGGGCTGGCTGCAGGGAACTAGAGCAGAGTACCTGGGTGGAGTAGGGCTGGGGAAAGGCTGAGGAGCTGGGAAGCTCCAGCCTGGAAAGCCCCAGGCTGCGGCCTAGTGTTAGGCCAGGAGGTACTGCAGAGGGCAGCCCGGAGATAGGCCAAGGCAGCAGGTCCAAACCCAACCTTGCCTGTGATGAGTGGCTGATACTGCAGTCTGCCCCGGGCGTGGGGCTAGATGGTGACTGACAGTAGCCTGATACTGAGGCGAGGTAGGGTTAGTGGGTGGGGATCCCCTGGGAGGGGAGACCTAACGTGTGGGTAGTGCCAGGGCGCAGCACCCCGAGCAAGGGGCACCAGGGTCCTGGGAGGGACACGGGGCCCAGAAGTAGAGAGCAAGGCAGAGGGCGCTCCGGAGGCTGGGTCAAGCTAATTCCTTGAGAGACCAGCAGGAGGCGCCGCAGGGGTGAGTCCGCTCCTCTACAGAGACATTATGGATGCTCCAAGGCCACTTAGTCCCGCCTAGGATCATGTTCAAGGATATCTGCAAAGAGACCAGAAAACTTTTGACATCAACACCACAAGCTGGAACATGCAGCTAGCAACAGGCCACACTGGAAGGCTGTGATGTGCCAAGAAGTCAAAGAGAATAAAGAGAGGTGGTTCAGAGAAGAGAAAGTGAAGAGAGCAATGAGGAAAGTGCAGCAGGCCTCAAGTGCTAGTAGTGTGCCAGCTTCATCCTGTAGCCCTGCTCCTTATGCCTGCATTATTTTTGGCAAGGATGGTGGGTTGAGAACTGGACTTTTTAGTAACTCACAATGGTGCAGTATGTTGCACAGTAACAGAACTCCTTTGGTGCGTACACCATTGGCATTCGAGATAAACGGTTGCCCCCACATTGGGGGTGTAAAGACTATTTTAATTTTCTGAAGGATCGAAGATTGGTCACTTATCACAAACATCTGGGCAACAGAGACATATTGTGCAAATATATCACTGTTGACACCTTGGTAGGTGGATATTCAGAACTTCAGAAGTCTTGAAGAATGAAAAGAATATACGAATCAGAGAAGTCTTCAGTGAATAAGCTTCCATTCGTTGATCTTAAAGATGGAGACAGATGGCAGGGGATTGAAGAATGAGAAGGAGCAGTAATAAAGTGACTTAAATGGACACCTACATAACTTATCCCAAGAATAGAAAAGACATCATACTATACCATCTACAGTCAGAGGCATAGCGAGTGCCCTCCGTACCCTTGGACCCGAGGGGGCCCCGCAAGGAAGGGGGCCCCTAAAAGTGGCAAAATAAATACCGCATTCCAGTTTCTGCATTGTAAGGGGCCCCGCCCGGACATATGTTCGGAGGGGGCCACCGTTCGGAGGGGGCCACGTTCTTTGTTGCTACGGCCCTGTCTATAGTCTATATTACAGTGCCATCCAGCTCCTTTAAATGGTAATTAGAACAACAGAAAAACCACTTCAGGCAACTGCTTCAGTGATTCAGCTACTCATATTTCCCAGGAAGACACACTGACACTGTCAATGAGGTAATAGATAGACAGCAAAGATCCAGAATCCTTAGTGATCTACAAATGTATCTGAGCTCTTAACTTTGAACAATTTACTAAGCATGCTCCAAGACACAGGCTTTAAATATCTTTCCATTTTGTTGTATGTCTACATTTTCAAACATTACAGTTAGCAAGTTACCTCAAATTGTCGCTGTCAGTTGTAGCCAAGGGAAGCTATAGTAATGTTTCCCACAGTGAATAATAATTTGTTTTAAATTTTAGAAAGGACAAAAGTTGTTCTGGAAATCTCCTGCAGGCAGCAGAACTAATTCCAAAGGTTTTAAACACATCTTGAAATAATTTATAAAACATTATGGATAAGTTTTTTTAGGAATGTGTATTTGCAATCAACCAGTGAATAATAATTCACCGTAAAAGGATCACTTTAAGGGACATTATCTTTCTTTTCAAAGGTAAAGGCTGAAAGGAGCAACACTTTAAAGCCACTTAAAGGTTAGAAACCTCTATTTAAGAAGTGAAAGCTAATTTGATTAGAAAAGATGCTTAATTAAATATCGAGATGATAACTTTGCCATTAAGGAGAAATCGAGATGTCATCCCTTTGTATTGTAAGAAGATTACAACCAAGAGATAATTATTCATCTTTGTGAATTGATACATCTCCTAATTTTATTACATGAATATAACTATGGTTGTCAATCAAATGACAAAGAAAGCAGCCACTCTTTCACAGCTCAGCATGATCAAACTTGTGTGGCTCTATTTTCATGTTATATATAGTAGATTATAATTCAAATTGTCCTGCTTCTTCAGTATGGTACAGAGTAGAGGTATCTGACTATCACATAGGGATATTTATTTCAAATCTCTCACACTACTTACTGTTCATTGTGGGTTTGAATTGATCCTTTTTTTCCTTCATGAAGGAGGAACCACTTGTTCTAGACATATATGAAAGACTAGATCTGGGGTACCAAAAATGAAAGTCCTTGCTTTCTAATAAAAAAATCTTCTGCCAGTAAACTTGAGGTTCCAATTCAGCAAAGCCCATGCTTAGGTCCATCCTATTCTACAAAGCTCATTAAGCATATGCTTAAGTGTTTTGCTAAATCAAGTCCTTAATACATGCCTGGCAGCAAAAGATCTATAGTAGTAACCGTTAAAACAGCAGTATTTCACAAACTTAGAATACAGTGGTCTGAGATATCACAGTTAAATACCTCATTCAAAATATAGACTTATCTAAACCAGGTGGCATTCTTGTTGTATTTATTGACAAATGTTTAATTTTTAATGATGATCACTTTGCTTTCACGAACATAAGCAAGTGAAGTTCCCACCCCATTCCTAGTACCATAAGTAGCACACACACATCTCCTTCTGTGGGTTTTCTTGTATTGTTAAATAACAACAGACAAACCTTAGCCTAAGCTTTTTCTTGAGATTCACTATTCAGAGTGTTATTTTCCCTTGTTCTCTCTGTCTCTAGCACCCTCTGCCTCAGAGTGACTAATTTAGCCTTTTATAACCCTAGTTGTAGCAGAAGGGGCCCACCTGGTCAGTAGATCTCAAAGCACTTTACAAAGCAAATCAGTAGGAATGCTCCCGATGATTGCTTTAGGACATGAAGAGATGTCTGCACAGCAACTTCATGGGAACACAGGTGTATGTCGTTTGCAACTTGAACTTGAACATTAAAATTTGCCTCCAAACTGATTTTGGAAATGAAGAACATTAAAAGGATGTGTAGCTGCATTGACGTGGGAATAGCGAAAAGAAAAAAAGTTCGGACACCCTGAACATCTCCCTAAGACTGCCTGAAATAATTTAAAGATGGAGCTTTGGAAAATTCATCCAAAGACCTGAAAAGATGCCCAAAATAATTTTCAGGTTATCAAAGTCTCCGTGAACATCTGCTCATAAGACATCATCTTTGAAGTAGATTAAGATAAAGACTAATAATGATTTTTCTGTATATAAAAATCATTTTCTTTCTCTTACAGTGTGAATATAATTTAACTCTTGTTCTTATAATTCTCTGTTTTTAATTCCACAAAATCCTGCTTTTCAATAGCCTTCCATCTGATCACATCAAACATGAATTAACCTTTACAACCTTCTTGTTAGGTGAGATAATAAATATTATCCCCATTTTCCAGATGGGGAAACAGATACAGATGGTAAAGTGACTTCCATAAGTAAGTCTGTGGCAAAGGTGACAATAAAACCAAGATGTCCTAGCTATACAGCAGGTGTCTTAACCAACACTCACTCTCTAGTCTCTTATGTCAAGGCTCTCACCTTCACATAAAAAGCCATCCATTTACTTTTGTTCACACTTAGTCAATACAATTGTTACACTGGACACAATGAACTTGTTCTGAGATTTTCACTCACCTAGTGTTTGTTACTTATACCAGTAAGTCCGTGTCTAATAAGACTGAGCTCAAAATGCTACTGAGATCAAGAAGATGATGCTTAGCGCTGAGCACTGTATAGAAAAATGTGGGGTTATCTGGTAGCAGCATAATATATTAAAATGCCCTTTCAAGTTGATTTTCAGAACAATTTGGCTTCCACAATCCACATCCATCATTCAAGAAGCTCATAGATCACTGCAAAGTGGCAGATTTTGTCAAATGTAAATGAGTCTGGTTACCAGATCACTTTTGCAGGCCATTGCAGGGAGATGGGACAAAAAAATTTAAAAAATAAAAAAAAAAGCACGTACAACTTGTGGGATTAAATAAACTATCAAACAATGGATGATAGTTACTGTTGAAATATAAGAAAATAAATTATACATGTATTTGATGCCAAGAATTTTAGAGTAGCAATGTGCATAGATATTCATATTTACTTTTTATATGAGCTTTTTAAACTGCTTTTGATGGAACAAAACCAACAGCAAAAACATCTGGAAGAATGAGCATGGGATCAGAAGTCAGAAAGTCCTAAATTCTAATCAGGGCTATGCCACTATTTCTGTGGCCTTGATCAAGTCATTTAATCTCTCTTCCGCTTTTCTATCATCTGTAAAATGGGGGAAATAAAACTTTATAGTCATTAAGTCTCAGTTTTGTAGGTAGTTAAGTGCCTTAAATGCTACATAAATGCTCAGTATGAGAGCTGGTCTATTGATTGCAAAATGCAGTGAGAAGACAAATGTATGTTATTTTAGCACCATAATTGTGTCCCTCTCTCTCTCTCTCACACACACACACACACACACACACACACACACACACACAACTACACATGAGAAATGAATGCAAATACCAAAATATTCACAATTCTGTTGAACCTGAAAGTACACACCTACAAATAATTATCCTGGCGTGTATGGTTAGAACACTGATAAAGTATCTGAGACAGTCTGTTGTTACAGAAAAGAATTAAGGGGTGGAATAACAGGAAGGGTAAACAGTTGAATTTATTTACAATTCACTGCTACTTTGCATTTTGCTAATAGTCTTAATTCTAACACAATCACTATTCAACTCATTACTTAGGGGAGTTTATAATTTCTCCCCCTCCTCTTGTAGTTGCAATGCTTTAAACCAGGGTGTAATTAATGTAATTAAAGTATTAATAAAGGTTGAAGGGGTTGGACACTGTGTGAAATGCTTAATTTTGTGTATCGTTAGTTGATTGACTGTTTAGGTTTGCATTTCAGCTGTCAGCCAAATTATGTATAATTAAGCCAAAGCAGAGATCTGTCTCTCTTTTAACCAGACAGATTCATAGTTCTGGGTAGTGGGTGGTAAATCTGCCCACTCTTTGTAGTTGTTATATTTTCACATTATACTTTATTCATGTATTGCGTGTTTCAGAGTATTCATATTTTGAATTTCTCTATTAGACTGTAATGTAGAATAAATGGTTATGGTGGAAAAATAAAATGCTTTGAATTTATCTAATAACAAAATGGATGAACTCCTGTCCTCGTGCAATTTATTCATATTCTGTTACTTTGGCAATCGGACCACCAGTGTGAAATGATTTTCTGTCTTCTTATAATTTCTTATATTTTGTATCATAATACAGAACATAACTGTTTTCGGTTAATACAAACGGTATTCCTCCCATTGTACCGACCACCCCATTTGTACAGAACTACTTCTAGAAAAAAAATTACTTGCCTCCTATTCTTGTTCTAGAGAGGTACTGTAATGAAGGCTATGTAGTATTTGGAACAGATCTTCGTTATTGGATCAGTGCACATGACTGGCCTTGAAACAGCCAGAGGACCCAGTTGAGGATCATGGTTCAAGTTTTAGCTGGGGAATTGGAACTTCAGTAAGCTGTACATGTGCTCATAAATTAAGGAGACTTTTAGAGTTCCTCAGTAATCTACCGTAGCTTCCAGGGCTTTTCAATGAAGTCCTTAGGCAGCTGCTTTGGTGCCTGCTACTGGAACATGCACGTGTGCGATATTTTGTCAGCAGCATTGATCCACATCTGGAAGAGTCACGGTATTCTGTTCAATTAACAGCTGTGACTGACTTCAGCAGCCCTGAAGTTCTTGCCATCATCAAAAGGTGTGAAACTTAGATCTTGCTTTAGGCAAAGACAATTGGCTTAATCTTCTTCTATTGAGTTTCATGAGGTTCTAGTGATTTTTATTTTACCTCGCCTCCCTCCCACGCCATCTGAAACAGAGCAGCCTGTAGAAATGGATGAATCAACAAAATGGCAGCATAGCAAGAATGCTGACCTTCTCAATGCGATCAGCCATGCCATATCAGTTGAGAGTATTGACTCCTTGGACATACCCAAAGTACTCAGACCTTTGAGGAGGCCTAACTCTGGAAATGTGCCTTGACTTCTAGACATGGTTAGAATCATAAGGTTAAACCTATTTGCCAGACATGAAATCTAGTAGATTTTGAAGACTGGCCTAAAGAATACATTTGACTACAATGACAGTTACATCCAGGAGGGAGAAGTGAGCAGAGATTAACAGACTTTTGGGGGTTCAAAGGAATACGAAAATGGGCAGGGATACTGTACTCTGCTGCCAGTAAGGCCTCAAGCTGTATCTTTGGGATTCTCCAACCTGACCTCTAATTTGGAGTTAAGTCACTCTCATTCACTTATACAGGAGGGCAAGCCATGTCTCTAGCCACATTATAATAAAGCTCCTGTAAAGAAAAGGTCACCATAACTGGCCCCTTGAAAGTGTAACAGAGGAAGAAAAAAGGCTTTTATTGACTCTCTTCTTCCACCAGTAACAATAATCTTTTAATATATTAGCAACTAACTTCATATCACCACTTTAGCAAAGCTATTTCATATTCCCAGACAAAAAGTGCTACACACATACAAAGCATTATCAGGAGTTGGCCATCAACATCCAGATCCTTTTCTGCTATCAGGGCCGGCTCCAGGGTTTTTGCCGCCCCAAGCGGCGGAAAAAAAAAAAAAAAAAAGCTGCGATCACGATCGCGATCCGCGGCAGCTCCACCGCGCCGCTCTCTTCTTTGGCAGCAGGTCCTTTCCTCCAAGAGGGACCTTCCGCCGAATTGCTGCTGAAGAGCCCGACGTGCCGCCCCTTCCCTTTGGCCGCCCCAAGCACCTGCTTGCTCAGCTGGTGCCAGCCCTGTCTGCTATGATTAAAAGTAACAATGAACAATGTTACCATTTTGTCTACTGGACAAAGCTGTTATAAAATGATTATTCTGAATAGCACAATATTGTCAGTGGCAGCTCCACTCCCCCACACTGCTGAAACTTCTTCACAGACCTTTGCCTTTTATCAATTCAGATCTGAATTTACTGTGGCAGACACACAAGATACATGCCCAAATAATCTTAGCCAGCACCGAATATGTGCTTCTCTTTCATTTTAAGCCACTGAAGTGTGTGAAATTTCAATTCAGCTGACTGAATCAAACAAAAATACCTGGGGTTGGTAAAGAACTGTGTTTAAAATAATGAAATGTGCCTCAAATTTTAGGATATCCTTTTTTTATATGATGAAAACACAGTTAATCCATAACATGTATTCTCCTTCTAGCATGGAGATTTATATGAAACATTCTCTGTACAAACTTGACTTCCCTTCTCAGGCCCACACAGTCCCTGTCTGAGCAATGAAATCTCAGCTTCTGCAGATTTCGTAATCTCTCCTTCCAGCCCCGTTTCTCCTGTTAAAATCTAATGAGGCACTCTGGTCAATAAAAGCCGTTGGAGATGTCCTTGATCTCTCTGTGGCTTCTATAGAAGCCAGATGGTTTAGCTCTGGAATGTCTCTCATAATCTAGTGACATGAACTCTTAATGCAAGAGTTTAAAATTAGCAAAATTAAACTACTTAAATATTGCAGCATGATGATAAGCTAGTGAAAATAATTCTTATTTTTTCTGCTAAAAGATTGCTTTGGGTTATACATTTATACTGCACTCAATGGACTGTCTGTTGGAATATACTTGAAGCAGTTAAATTAAAAGCAGCAGTAGACTGAGATAGTATAGTACAGTTGTTTCCAGCAGTGGGTTTGAAAAACAAAAAAAAATAAAGAATCCAAAGCTGCTCCCTGTTATGCAAACTTTGTCCACTCTCTCTCACAATGCTTTATAATTTAGATTTTGTCCTAGATTTTTCCCACCAGTTACCCACACTGCCTGCTCCACTGACCCATCCTGGACAGGAAGCACCACTACCATATCAGCAGAATCATCAGCAATGTGATAAGATAGCAGGAAATGTTGTATTACCCTCTAATAGCACTGAGTAGCTGTCCCCCGGTCCAGGGTGAGGGAAAAGTAACAAGAAGTCACCTTCACTTTAATAAAATAAATAATAAATCAAAACAATCCTGTGCACTTTTATAGAGCCTTTCACAAAAAGATCTACATTGTGCTTTACAAACACTAATTAATTAAGCCTCATAGATACTCCTGTGAGGTAGGTAATTAAGTTCAAAGGGAGACTTCTCACCTTGGAGTTCAATTCAAGTTCTTATTTTTACTCGGTGCCTAGCTTGTAAACTCTTTCATGACTGTTCTTTACTTCATGTTCACAGAGTACCTATCATATTATGGGCTACATGAGATAAAAACCACTTGTGCTATCAAGAAATAATTATTTAGTAATTGCTCCTAAGGTGAATGGTTTGGTATTACTTTGTAATTCTGTTACAATGTTACACATTGGTGACATGTTTGAATTTCACTCATGCCCTGCAGTAATACCCCTATGTGATTCTGAGTGAGATCTTGTGATGTTATTGAAGATTTTTGTTTTCAGAGAAAACAATAGCTCTCAGCTTTGAAAATTGCTTTAAGCAGAAAAAAAACCCTGAACTATCTCTTTATAAAACTGCTATCAATGTGAGTTATTGCTGTGTATCACTAGAAATCATTATTTCTTACCTGTATCAGTGCATTTTTATATGTAACATGTATGTATGTTTTTAAATAAGACATTAAAAAGAACTTTAAAGTTGCAAAGTTAAGCACTGAAAAATTGGAAATACCAGAATTAAAGATTGCAACCTCAAATTCAGCCCCCTTGTGTGAATGCATAGGTCCTGTTGAATCAACAGAATGTGGCCCAATATTTGAAAAATCTACTGTAATGCACACAAGAGGGCAGAATTAAGGTTGCCCAGAATACTTTAATTCTGGCATTTCCTAAACGTTGAATGCCCGACTTTGTAACCTTAAAGGTATTTTAGTATAGTGGTTTTGTCTGTACTTTCCTAGATTTTTAGAAAACAAAAACTGAAGAAAAAAATCACATTAAATGAAACCATACTGACTGCTCAAATAAATCAGCAGCAGGATTGGAAACACAGACCTTTAGATTCACAGCAAATAGGTCTATCACTTGAGCTAAAGGAGAAACAGGTACCAGTAGCAACTTATATTCTCTGTGGGATAGCTATCAGGAGAAGGACATAACAGTGACTTACCCAACCATTTATTAGATAGCAGGAGAATGTTGAGACTAAGGCCATGTCTACACTACAAAATTATGTCAACCCATTACGTCGACATACAGCAGCCATCATTATTACATTGCTTGTGTGTGTGCATGGTGTGCTCCTTGTGTCGGTGGTGCACGTCCTCACCAGGAGCACTTGTATCAATGCAGAGAGCAGGAACTGTGGGCAGGTGTCTCATTGTGCAACTTGCCACCATCCAGCGCAGGGTGTTTTGGGAAGTTTTTGCAATGCCTCGTGGCAGAAACGAGTTGCACAGGGAGACTGGGAGCATAGGGTCAACTGCCCATAATGCAGTGTTCTCCATACCCTCATTTCTTGATGATTTCATGGAGGTTAGATTGCTATGGAACATAGAAAGAAATAATTCAAGGTTGTTGGTGGTGTTCACGGAGCAGCAGTTCTGGGCCCAAGAAACAAGCACTGACTGGTGGGATTGCATCATAATGCAGGTTTGGGATGATGATCAGTGGCTGCAGAACTTTCGGATGTGCAAAGCCACATTCTTGATTCTGTGTGCCGAACTCACCCCAGTCCTCCAGTGCAGGTACACCAAAATGATAGCCATAGTGACAGTTGAGAAGTGAGTGGAGACTGCAACACCAGATTGCTACCTGTTAGTCAGGAATCAATTTGGAGTTGAGAAATCCACCGCAGGGGCCATTGCCATGCAAGTGTGCCAGGCCATTAATAATCTCCTGCTACACAAGACTGTGACACTGGGCAATGTGCAGGACATAGTGGACAGGATTGCAGCAGTCAGCTTCCCAAACTGTGATGGAGCGATAGATGGCACACACATTCCTATTTTAGCACTAGAACACCTTGACACAGAGTACATCAACAGAAACGGCTGCTTTTCTATGGTAAAGCAAGCACTGGTGGATCACCAGGGACATTTTAGCAACATCAATGTTACCTGGTCAGGGAAGAGCATGACACATGGGGGGATAGCTCAGTGGTTTGAGCATTGGCCTGCTAAACCCCGGCTTGTGAGTTCAATCCTTGAGGGGGCCACTTAGGGATCTGGGGCAAAATCAGTACTTGGTCCTGCTAGTGAGGGCAGGGGGCTGGACTCGATGACTTATCAAGGTCCCTTCCAGTTTTAGGAGATAGGATATCTCCATTAATTTAATTTTAATTTTAAGAACACAGGACTGTTAAGAAAGCAGCAAGCAGGGACTCTCTTTCCTGTCTGGTGGATTACCATTGTTGAAATGCCAAAAGTGATCTTGGGCAATCCAACCTACCCCTTGCTCCCATGGATCATGAAACCGTACACTGGCCACCTCGATACCACCACATGATGCTTCAATTACAGGCTTAGCAGGTATAGAATGACAGTTGAATGTGCCTTCGGTCATTTGAAGGGTTGCTGGTGTTGTTTACTTACAAGAATGGATCTCAGTGAGAAAAAATATCCCAATGGTTATAGCTGTCTGTTGTATCCTGACTAATATCTGTGAAACAAAGGGAGAAAAGTTTCTGCCTGGGTGGAGTGGAGTGACTGTCTGCTGGATACAGGACTATTAGAAGAGCTCAACATGAAGCTATACAGCTTAGGGAGGCTGTGAAAGACCATTTTAATAGTGAGCCAGAGTAGTGTGTTGCTGTAGTGTGCTCTACCTGGCCTTACTCTTTTGCAGCCCGGTATGAATCTTGTAGTGTGTGCTGAGTGTGTAGGAATATAACATTGCCAGTGTACCTATTCGTATTGTCTGTGAATTATGTTATGGATTCTGTAACATAAGGAAGTAACAGGAAATTGGTAGCTGCCAGAACTGCCACAGCACCAGACAGCATATGCTGTGAACTAATAAAGATGAATTTTGTTCCAAAAAATAGAATTTTATTCTCTAACATGAACCAGGCAATTAAAAAACATTTAAACCATAATAAATTAAGGGACCATAACTAATGAAGGGGAAAGAACATACATTTCCATTTCAGGTACACATACCAACTGTGGCTTGCACAGGGCAGTGTATGTGAAGCTGTGATAGCCTTTAATGGCCCTTAGGGTGGAATGGTAAGGGTACTGCCACATGGAATGTTGAGGATGGGGCATAGAGAGTTCTCAACATTGAGTTCTCTTTGGACTATAGAGGGAGGCGAGCACGGATTGTTCAATCTGCAGCTCTCCCAGAGTCTGCAGCATCTCAGTTTGCTGTCTGAGACGCAGAAGCATCTCCTGCTGCACATTTCTCTCCTTTTCCTGCACCTTTCTCCTCTCCACCCATCCTTCTCCAGGTTGTCTGCAAGGGAGATCCTCCAGGCCCTGGTATCTTTCTCAACATGTCATCCTGAGTCATCTTCTTTCTCCTCTTTATCTGGCTTAGGCATTCCACAGATTTGGAGAGGGAGACTCCGAAGGCCATGATGGTAGCAATTGCAGATACAATACACAGTGGTACCACTGTCAGTGTATTAACATCAGAAATAAAAACTTAACATACTGAATTCCCTCCCCTTGATCCCCCAAAGTTGTAAGCACTACATTTTCACTTCTCCTTGGGATTGATACAATGCGGTGACAGTCACAGCACCAGCCCTAGTGAGTATTCTCCTTGGGGTAGGGTGTTGAGGAAATGAGAAGGAAATACTTGTATAGGGCAGTGGAACTGAATACTGGCACTGTTTTCCACAGGCGGTAGTGATTTTAGCTGATATTTTACTCCTGAGAGTAAGAGAGGCAGGGAAAGCACAACAGCTGCTGGCTTCCCGATGCTACACAGGTCTGTATGCTGCTAGCCTGTATACTGCAATGGTGCGTGCTGAAGTAATTGCTGACTGGTGTGGGAAAGTGTCCTACCATGGTGGAAGAAATGAGACAACCCTCCCCAGAAACCTTTGGCAGAGGATTGCAAAATATCTCTATGAAAGTTCCATCAAGATCTCTACGGAGGATTCATGGGACATCCTGGTGCACATATACAAACTATTCTACGTGGCCCCCCTCTACGTAACTCTAGAGGAGAATGAAAAGCAGATAGCAACTCTACCTCTCTTAGTTCTTTTACTACCTCTTCTAGCACAAGTAAAACAACAGATGTGTCCTGCTACTTTGGGGGTTCCTTCCCCTGTAATTTCCAAGCATACTTAGTCATGGCAGGGGTCTGTGACTCGGGCTCCTCCAAAGTATCCATGGCACAAGTGGCAGCGGTGGTGAGGTCTCCACTGAGGATGGCATTCGGCTCTTTGTAAAATCAGCAGGTGTGCAGCTTTCATGCGGCATTGCTGCTGGTTCCTGTTGTAGTCCTTCTCCAGCATTCCCCAAGCAATCTGCTCATAGATGTCAACATTTCTACAGCTGGATCGGAGTTGTGCTTACACAGCCTCTTCACTCCACAGGCCCAGGAGATCCACCACCGCCTGTATACTCCAAGTAGGAGTGCATCTACAGTGTGTATCCAGCATGGTCAGCTGGGCAATTACTCTCAACAATGGGAGCTTTTAGGTGTGCTCGCCACATCAGGCAACCAGGAAAAGGAATTTCAGAAATTTGCAGGGCTTTAAAGGGGAGGTGCGGCTTCCTGTCCACCTGACCCCTGGGCAGTGGAGTTCACAACAGGCCACTAATAGTTGATGTAAGTACCAGTGTCTACACTGACACTGCGTCAACCTAACTACATTGATCTTGAGTCTACACTGCTAGGGAAGGTGGTGTTAAATTCAGTGTAGCGGGGCACTTACATCAGTGGGAGCAAAATTTAAGTCTAGAAGCATCCCCAGCTAGATTGATGGAAGCTGCCTTGCATCGACCTAATGATGCAGTATAGACCAAGCCTAAGGAATCCTGGATTTTATTCCTGAATCGGAAAGGGAACTCTTCAAAGAAATGTTTGGGGAAAATTTTAACATTTTTAAATCGCCCATTTCTCCCTAACCTTGCTCTATCTGTGCTAACATACTGATATAGTCCAACCTGTTTACAGTGAACTTGAATATAACAACAAAACTTTGCATTTCTATAGCACCTTCTCTCAAGTTCTCAAAGTACTTATGAATGAAGCCTCTTTGTGGTGGTTATTAATATCATTCTCTCTGCTACGGGGAAACAGAGAAGTTCAGTGACTTGCCAAGGTCACTTGGAAGTCTGTGGCAGACCTGAGGAAAGAACTTGGCCCCCCTGACTTCCAATTATGATGTTTAATCAAGAGACTATTCGTCCTGAGTCCAATATATAATGGAACTCTGTTGACAGTGAAGTAGAATGAAAGTTTCAAACAATTTCAATGTGAAAGCTGCAGTTTTATTTATGGTGAAGTTTAAAATAAAAAAAAGATTCCAAGCAACGTAACAATGACTGACAAAAGAGAAGTTAGGTTCTTTTCTTCCCCTCTTGGGAATTCTAATCAGTTCTGTCACTTCATTGTAGATTAAACGAGAAACCTGGATTTTAACAGCCTCAGTATTCTTTCGGTTAGTTGTTGTATTTATAACTACTTTGCAATTTTTCTTAACCACAGCATGCCACTGGACTATGCATTTTGCACGCCACTTTAACATAACATTCAATATCAAACTCCAAACTCCAGTTAGACCAAGATAAGCTACCAGACACAAAATAATCACTGCATCAAAAATACGAAACAGAAAACAAATCCCCTTGAAAAAAAAACCTGTGAATGGGAAAGCAATGCAATTTATGGAGCAGTGGTATAACTGTTCTCCCTGTAATTCTTTGGGCTAGGAGGGAGCAGAGAATGGAGGGCAACACTTATAGGGCTCAGGCAAGCTGTTCACTGCTTGTAGACTGCAGTGGGGGGAAGCATATGTGCACACACCCTGTCCTGTCCAAAGGAACCCCCTTGTCACTCACAGATCAGCAGCTCCCACCCATGGGATTACAGTTGGACTGGGATTTTGTGGTCTGCTGTGGGTTTGCTCTAGCCACCTTTCTTGAAGGAATTCTTTCCTCACCGCCAAATTGGCCAGAGCAGGAGGTTTTTTTCATTTCCCCTCCTGCACCACCCCAGCAGGTCCAGGACAGACCCAGTAGGGTAGGTCAGGCAGTTAGGTTCAAGTTATTGTAACTTAGCAGGTGGCAGGCATTCAGTGCAGGTACTCGTTCCAGTTCCCAACAAATATGAATTGGAAGTGGACTTAGGGGAAAGCATTCCCTAAAGAAATTGAGGAAGGAGGTTGGGACTCCTATATTTGGCACAGCAGACACACAAGCCCCTTAAACGGTGGAATCAGTATTTGGGGTGGGGGCAGATGTCTGACAGCAGCCATCCCTAAAACAGGTGGATATTAGTAAGAAAGGAATGATGGCCTGCACTATACAAGTTACTGACAGAACATCACCAGATAAATTAATAAAGTTGCGGCCTGATTAAACCACATCCCTTGCATTTTGTCATTTTTTCCTGCATGTCTGAGTCAGTGGGAAGCCAATGCAGTTAATGGAGCACAGATATAATTGTGATGTGTCAGGCTGCAGCATTTTGCAGTGGCAGAAACTTCTGCATCTCTGGTCAGAGTCCGAGCACTTGACACACTGCCACAAGATAATATCCTAACTGAGGTGGAAATGGCATGTCTATTGCCATTATGTTGCCTTGATTCCATCAGGCCACATCATGTTGAGAATTGTGACAATATATATGCAGTGAGTGTTCTTGAAGTATCACCCCAAGTAAAGTACATTGCAGCCATGTAGTCTGGAGGTGACAAAGGCACAAATATGTGTGTCAAAATCTATATCTTACAAAGAAGTTTATAACCTCCTAGCCATACTCAGCTGGGAAAAAACATTGTTGGTCACTGTTGATATGCGAGCCATCAGTCATCCAGCAATCAAACAAGATGCTCAAGTTGTTAATTTAGAGTGGTTACAACTGAAATTGCAGTTTGAAAGTGTTTTTTTTTTTAGTGATTTCAAGAGACATTCCCTATATACCTATTGAGAATATTGATAAAACCAGTAAAAATAAAATCCCCAACCAAGTAGAAATTTTCAGTGTGATCACTGTACCTAATAAAGATGCACAGATCAGAGGGCAGATAATCCATCCAATATCTCCTTTGGTAGATTCCTCTCCCACAACTTTAGTTATGTCTATCTGGGAAAAACTTCAGCCAACTAGCTCTTATTCAGATACCAATCTGTGCTAGACCCTGAGAAAGCTGATTAACTGCACCATCCTGATCCAAAGAAAGAAAGAGAATGTTGTCAACATAGTTAAGACACCAATATCCAAATCATCCTATTATCTCCCTTTACATACATACAGAACAGGAAACATGACAGACTAGAACCACTTAGTGCCTCACATTTGATAGAGTCCTTGGAGGAGGTAGGGGGATTGGAGATCAGAATACAACCGAAGGACTGAAATAGTATGCCTGGCTTGCTGAAGATTCCTGCTTCCTGGTGGAGCTGTGACATCCTGCAGTCTTAAAGGTGTTCAGTTTTTAGTCCCTTCTATGGATACTACTTCTAGAAATACCCATTCAGTGTAACAGAGAATACAGTGTGCAAAAGGCAGTATGGGATAGTTGTTAGGGCACTGGAGTGGAAGTTGGGAGACAGAAACATGCAGGATTGTTTCCACCAAACTAAGTTATGCTTATACCACACACATACACAATACAAGATTCAGTTAGTAAGGCCAACTATGTGGATCTGGCAAAGTTTGAACAGGAATACACTACTCCAAATACAAAAAGCAATAATTATGGCCTAACATATTAAATTACAGATATATCTTGTAATTTTGATAAGTGATTATTGTTCATAAAGGAGGAGATATTTCACCACCAATTACAAAAAGTTTCATCCTTGTTATTTTTGGGAAGACTTAGCAAGAATACTTTGCCATTACAAATTGTGAAGTAAGTTATTTTCCCACAAAGTGTAAAGTTGTTATAGCTGTCATCTTATCTGTTAGCTGCGTCCAAGAAAGTCACATGCATCTCAGGAACTTGAAATATTCTTTTTCATCTGCTTAGAAATTATCAGCTAATACCCTTCTCCTCCTCCAGCCTCCACATCATTAACAGTTACCTTATATAAGCTAAAATCCTTGACACAAACTTTCATGCAAAGAAAAAAAGAAATCATTAAATGGGTGTTTATATTTCTTTTATTTAGAGTAGTTTTTAGAGTTTTTTGACTGCCAGCTAGCTTTCCTTTGTACGAAGGGCTCTTCAGTTAATAAACCTGATAACTTCCATTTCATTCGTTCAAAAAACTGAAAAATCCACATTCTGTATTTAAAATATGTAAATTTCTAAACAGGAAAGCTGACAAGAAAAAAGTAACACACCATTAAAAAGAAGGAAAACCACTGAGTAAGTGCAATCTTTCAATTCATTAATGCTGTACAATCCTGCAGGTGAGAACTATGCTAGCAAAGTGACATAAAATACAAAGGCGATGTAGCACTCTCTCTGGGATTATCCATATGTAATTGATAGATTTAGGGAAACATTTTCAAAAGCATTTAAGTGATTTACGAGAATAAGTCCCATTTTTAAAAGTGACTTAGATACTTAGAAAGAACAGGAGTACTTGTGGCACTTTAGATACTTAGGCGTCTAAATGTCATTGAAAGTCAAAAGTGAAACTCCTAAAATCACTTTTGAAGCTGGGATTTAGGCTAGTCTACACTGGGGGGAAGGTGGGAATCGATTTAAGATACACAAATTCAGCTACGTGAATAGCGTAGCTGAATTCGACGTATCCGAGCCGACTTACCCCGCTGTGAGGACGATGGCAAATCGACTGCTGCGGCTCCCCCATCAACGGCACTTAGTCCTACCTGCGCTGGTGGAGTACGCGCATCGATTCGGGGATCGTTTGTTGCATCCCAACGAGATGCAATAATTCGATCCCCGAGAGAGCGATTTCTACCCGCCGATCCAGACGGGTAGTGAAGACAAGCCCTTAGACTCCAAAGTCTGCAATAAAAGACCTACAGCACAGTCATTGCTAGTCTGGGGCAGCTGACTCAGGCTCACAGGGCTTGGACTAAAAATAGCAATGTAGCTGTTTGGGCTTAGGTTGGAGCCTGGACTCTGAGACCCACTCCTCTTGCAGGGTTTCAGAGCCCAAATGTCTACATTGAAATTTTTAGCCCCACGGACTGAATTAGCTGACCTGGGCCAACCACAGCTGTGCCACAGAATTTATAACAGTGTAGACATACCCTTAGGTGCTTTTGAAAATATTATCCTTAGGGCCTGATCCCGAATGATGCTCAGCACCTATAACTGCCATATCAAGGTCAAAGCCTGAATTTTGAGAGTAAAGTGATGGAACTATCTCCTTGATGACCTCTCACTGTTGATAATTTTGAAGCTTGACTAAAGATTTGGATCTTTGGAAGGAAGGTAGGGCACTGGAGTGGGAAATAATTGTAAATGAGTGAAAATAAAGGCAGTTTAGTTCTTGGTTTTATATTTTCCTTGCCTACATCTAAAACCAATGAACAAAGCAAAACAGCTTATAAGCCACCTGAAAATTTGCAAGGCAGTTGTTCATAATGTAACTAAGTGCCTTTGGGAATTGTGAAAAAAAATAAACACACAAAAAGATTGAATTATTTAGTTTGGGAATGTGATTTTCATAATATGTGCTTAGATTTGTTTTGTGGGGTTTATTTTCCTCTTAGAAATTTTATAAGGATGTTAGCATATTTACATTCACAGCAAAAGATTAACATGATAAAGTTTAACTGCACCAAAGCAGCCATTATAGTCTGGAAGGTTAATAATTCATGAAATATATGACTCAATGCAATAAACCACAATGGCTAGCTGTGGAGTTTACAAATCCGTTTTTTTGTTTTGTTTTAAGTGGTGGGTTCTTATTTTCAGAAGGCAGGGTCCCAAAACATAGTCCAATACCAGAATCTTGTACACAAAGACTCTCTCTTGAATTTTATTGCTAGGAAGCTTTAGTTAAACATAGGGTTCACACAATCAGAAAAGAGTGAAAATACAAAACCAGTGCTTTCTGTTCCAAAGTCCATTAGAGTCAATGGAAAGACTCCCGCTGACATCTGAGGGCTCTGGATCAAGCCCCTGTTGTCAATGTCTACCTTCTCTGAGGTCCCAATGCAGGAAAGCAACCCTACGCAGGAAAAGCATTTAGGCAAGTGCTTAACTTTGAAACATGCATAAATCCCCCTGAAGCTGAGCATATGTGACATAAGCACATGCTAAAATGTTTTCCTCAATCAAAGCCCGAGGTTCCTAGTTCAGCTGCTAACTTCGCTATTTCCATTTTTCCTTGACCTCCTTGCAGTTGTTTGAATAGAATACTCTGCTTGCAGCCATTAGCTCCCTATTATCTCCTCAGTCAGGAAATCTGGCTTCATTACGTCCATCCCTTTGCACCGGTTTGGACATGGAGCAGCAAAAGACTTTAGCACAGAGTTAAATTCTGTTTCATGGTACAAAAATAGATCCTCTCTACAAGATATGTAGTTGTTAGAACTTTGGAGCTACATGTAGATGAGATTTACACAGCACCTCTTCTACTCCAAAGTACAGAGGCCCCAATAAAAACTCAATATTTGCCAGACTTAAGTGCTTGCAGTCATACAGAACCTCCTATTCTGCATATAGGAAAGGACCTGGGATACTTAAGTACCTGAAAAAAGAACAGGAGTACTTGTGGCACCTTAGAAACTAATACATTTATTTAAGCATCAGAGGGGTAGCCGTGTTAGTCTGAATCTGTAAAAAGCAACAGAGGGTCCTGTGGCACCTTTGAGACTAACAGAAGTACTGGGAGCATAAGCTTTCGTGGGTAAGAACCTCACTTCTTCAGATGCAAGGCTGAAGAAGTGAGGTTCTTACCCACGAAAGCTTATGCTCCCAATACTTCTGTTAGTCTCAAAGGTGCCACAGGACCCTCTGTTGCTTTTTACAGATTCAGACTAACACGGCTACCCCTCTGATACTTGACACCATGCAAGGCACTGCATTTAGCCGTATGGAATGGAAATCTATCAACCTCATGAAGAAACTTGCACAAATACAGACAGA